>NC_057806.1:415460326-415505597 GCF_018294505.1 Triticum aestivum
TTCCGCGAATATCCTTTTATACGGGTCCGTTTTGTGGGGTCTGACTCTGCGGCCACTCGCGCCGGCCCGCAAAGCCGTTTTTCCGTGAACTACAAACGCGTTTTATGGGTCGGCGTTATACGGGCCTGCTAGAGATGCTCTTAGAAAGACAATAGCAACTCTCGTTAAAGGATTCTTCTATTTCTTGTAGCAACCGGGACCCACTTAATAAAAAAGAACTTGGACAAAAAAGCGAGCGAAACCTCAGGTTCAAACCCAGGTCTCCTGGGTAGGACCTGGCGATGCTAGCCACAACCACTGCGACTGGTTCATGATGAACTATAGGTAAAAGAGAAGATGTTCTTCACCTATTTTGTTTTATTCAGTTTTTTCTTGTTTTTTTCTTTTGTTTTTCCCTTTTCATCACAATTTTTTATTCCCTTTTCATTCTTTTCGCATTTGTTTCTTCGGTTTCTATTTTCTATTCTTCTTTATTTGGTTTATTTTGTTTTATTGATTGGTTTTAAATTTTTTTGATTTTCTTTGTTTATTTTTGGTTCTCATTCTAGGTTTGTTGTATATGTCAACAACATTTTTATAATACATGATGAACATTTTTCCAATACAAATTTAACGTTTTTAATATATTGCCAACATTGTTTCTATACATATATGTTTTATAAAATTCAAATGCTTGATAATTTTTTTTTCATATACAATATTAACATTTCTTTAATACATGGTTAACATTTTTTCTATACTTTTTTAATGCTTGATAACAGTTTTCAAATCAAAAGATTTAAAAAATTAATACATGGTCAATATTTTGCTATAAACATTTAACATTTTCCAAACGCTTGGTTAACATTATTCAAACTCTAGTTCAATGTTTTTTCAAATGCTTGACTAACAGTTTGTATACATGGTACATGGTCAACAGTTTTTTCTATACTCATTTTAACATTTCTGAAATAATTGATTGACATATTTCAAACACTTGTTCAACATTTTTATTTGAATTATTAATTAACATTTTTGTATACATGATAATAAAATCAACATATTTTTAATACATGATCAACATTTTTTCTATACACGTCGAACATTTTCTGAATGCTTGATTGACATTTTTTAAATACTTGTTCAATATTTTCTTAATACTTGATTACCATTTTTTAAATACCTGTTCATATTTTTTTCAAATACTAGTTCATTATTTTCAGAATGGTTGATTAACATTTTTCAAATACTTGTTCAACATTTTCCGATCGCTTCATTTTCCAAATGTTTTTTGTATTTTATATATATATATATATATATATATATATATATATATATGTATGTATGTATATATATGAGACGTGAGGGTATCTATTTAAAGTATTAAGTAAAGTAAAAAATTAAAAAAATAAGAACTGAATACATAAAAAACCAGAAAAAGAGGTTGTGGCATCCCTCGCCCATGGGCCGGCCCATCTCGCTCGCCCCCTTCAGCGTGTCAGAACCTAGACTCGCTGAAGGCGGGATATAGGAGCGCCCAATTTTATACTCCATCCGCCCGGAATTAGTTATCTTAAATTTGTTATTGTCAAGATATAAATGTATGTAACACTAATAGACAACTAATTGGGGATGGAGATAATGTTAAAATAGGTACTACAGTATTGTACTCCCTCCATCCCAAAATAAATGTCTCAATTTTAGGGAAAGTAGTATTTACTCTCGAAATAGCTAAATTTTTATTGTAGTATTTCGTCGGCCTCTCCGGCCCGCACGCTCGCGCACGTATTCTTCCTCATCCTCAACCGTGATCGCTCATTGTTTTCGCGCGCGCACCTCAGCCGGGACGCCGATCCCGACGCAAATGGTAATTTAACCCCCGGCCCGGCGCTCGCGCCCCGCTAGTCTACCGCCACTATCCAGCCACCCTCCATGCCCCCATGTGATGCGACTCACCGGCCCCCACGCCCGCACACGTGAGCGTACCGCACCGCGCGGCAATCAGCGAACGACCGTGGAGAGGGTCGGGCTAAGCTGATAGACACGGCTGTCTCGTACGTACAAGCGACGCGGTCTAGACGTGCTACCTCCGAAGGAAACGCTCCAAATGGAAGACCATGGCCGTGCTTGCTCCGGCCAACAGCTATCCCGGTCGAGCTGTAGCACACATCAACCGACCCGATTCGTGCAGCGTATCGCCCCCTTTCCTGCAAACTGCGAACCGCTAGCTTCCATTCCACACATCCCTATCATCATTCTCACGAAGAAACGGACGACTATTCCATGGCTCCCGGTCGATGCGTGGGGCGCTAGCTGCTGCACCATCTTGGCGCGTACATCGGTTTGACTTCTTCCTATAATATGGCCGCACACCCGTTCCACCCAGGGCTACTACAAGTAGATTAAGATTAGTAGTAGGAGTAGTTTGCAGCGGAGTACTTAACTAAGGAGTAGTACGTACGTAGGCGCACGCAGCGCTCTGCATTTTCCTATCGTCCTTTACGTCTGCTTAACGATCATCCGGTGACGAGACGAGACGAGGCCAACTCCATCGATACGGGCTCTGCGCCGCGCGTCAGCTCAGCTCTCGGCGACCGGTAATGCCTCTGCGTGGGCGGGGGCGCAGCCTCCTGCTTCTCGTCCTCGCGCTGTGGTGCTCCGCGCTCCGGTGCGCCGCGCCGGACCTCGCGGCGGACCGCGCGGCGCTGCTCGCGCTCCGGGCCGCGGTCGGCCCGGGGCTCCCGTGGGACGCGTCGGCCGGGGTCTCGCCGTGCGGGTGGCGCGGCGTAGGGTGTGACAACGGCACCGGAGGCGGCCGCGTCGTCGCGCTGCAGCTCCCCGGCGCCGGCCTGATCGGTCAGCTGCCGTCGGGGACCCTGGGCAACCTCACCGCGCTCAGGGCGCTGTCGCTCCGCTCCAACGCGCTCTCCGGCGGGATCCCCACGGACATCGGCAGCTGCGCGGAGCTCCGGTATCTCTACCTCCAGGGTAACCAGCTCGCCGGCGAGATACCGGAGGGGTTCTTCTCGCTCGGCTTGCTGCAGCGGCTCGTCCTTTCGAATAATCAATTCACTGGCCGTGTGTCGCCGGAGTTCAACAAGCTCCCCCGGCTGGCCACTCTGTACTTGGAGAACAACAGATTTAATGGCACCCTCCCTGCGGACCTCGACCTCCCTAATCTTCAGCTATTCAACGTGTCCAACAACCAGCTCGACGGCCCTGTGCCAGCGTCGCTCGCCGGAAGACCGGCCGGCGCCTTTAGTGGGACAGCGCTATGCGGCGGCCCTCTAAGCCCGTGCGCGAACACTTCGCCGCCGCCACCACCGCCGTCGCCATTGCCATTGAATCCCCCGGCCTCTCCTGAGGACAGCAAGAGCAGCAAGCTCTCCACTGCCGCGATCGCCGGTATTGCTGCGGGCGCCGTCGCGGCGCTCTTGGTGGTGCTCGCCGTGATCTTCTTCCTGTTCTGTTTCCGTCGTCGCATGACAAATAAGGCCGACACATCCACCGAGACGGCGGCCTACGGCGACGAGGACGCGTCACCGGAGACGGTGTCTGTGGCGAGGGCGGAGAAGAGCGGCGTGTCGCGCTCCTCGAAGCCGACGGCCAGCGACGCCAAGAAGCTGGTGTTCGTGGGAGGTGAGCCGGAGGTGGCCTACGAACTGGAATCGCTGCTGCACGCGTCGGCCGAGGTGCTCGGGAAGGGCTGGCTGGGCACGACGTACCGCGCCACGCTCGAGGGCGGCGTCGCCGTGGTGACCGTCAAGAGGCTGAGGGAGGTGCCCATCCCGGAGAAGGAGTTCCGCGGCACGGTGGCCGCGCTCGGCGCGCTCCGCCACGACAACCTGGTGCCGCTGCGCTCCTACTTCTACAGCAAGGAGGAGAAGCTCATCGTCTACGACTTCGTGAGCGCCAAGGGCCTCTCCTCCCTCCTCCACGGCGCGGGCAGCGAGCGCCTCGACTTCACGGCGCGGGCGCGCATTGCGCTGGCGTCGGCGCGCGGCATCGCCTGCATCCACGGCGCCGGCGCCGGCTCGTCCCACGGCAACATCAAGTCGTCCAACATCCTCGTGAACGACGCGCGCGACGGCGCCTACGTGGCCGACTACGGGCTCGTCCAGCTCGTGGGCGCCAGCGTGCCGCTGAAGCGCGTGACGGGGTACCGCGCCCCGGAGGTGACGGACCCGCGCAGGGCGTCGCAGGAGGCGGACGTGTACAGCTTCGGCGTGCTGCTCCTGGAGCTGCTCACCGGGAAGGCCCCCGCGAACTCGGTGCCGGGGAGCGACGGCGCCGCGGACCTGCCGCAGTGGGTGGGCACGGTGGTGCAGGAGGAGTGGACGGGCGAGGTGTTCGACGCCGGCATCGCCAACGAGGCGCTTGTGGAGGAGGAGATGGTGCGGCTGCTGCAGCTGGGCACGGAGTGCACCGAGCGGCGGCCCGACCGGCGGCCCGCGATGGCAGACGTCGCCGCCAGGATAGAGGACATCGTCGGCAGCGCGCAGCGGAAGACGGACTCGGCCGAGTTCCACAGCGTGGACGCCGACCATTCCGCGTAGTGTCCATTTCCGTAGCTGTTTTTCATTCAGCTCCGAACTGCAAATTGTGCAAAACTATACCAGCATTCCTCAACATGTTCATACTTCATAGAGTCTGTTTACTTCGTTGTTTTCCTGCGAATTCTCTGGTGAATTCAAGTACAACATACAATAATTTGTTCATCGTTTACCCAACTAGTTTCATCGCAGTTTAAATTATTAGGTCTCCCGAAGGATCCAACTCCCAGCAATTTGGATCAGCAAGGTGCCAAATGGAGACTGTTTCAGCCAGTCGCCCGGATTGAAGCGGGCGGTCAGTCGACAGTCGGCGAGTCCATTTCAGGATGGACGTTTTATTCCAGCAGCGCGTACCAACACGTTGAACGCTTCTACTCTCTGACCTGGTAAAGACCGTCGCTGTTCTGGCCGGCAGACGGGAAGGAGAAGACGGCAATAACAGCCTCAGCAAGCGATGAGAGGCGGCTCGTGAGAAATGGAGAAGTGGCGGCGCTGACAAGACCAACATATTTAGTTGCCTGACGAATGGAGTGAATTCTGAATGCTGAACAATTCTCTCTGACCGATGCTGTCTAGATCAACGTGGCTTCGATGCGTATGTAGCTTGAGAAAGTTCAGTTGACCTCCCTCTCCCTGGTGTAGTACCCAGGGCCTTGCACGGCGCCGGGAGCTTTGAACGGTCCGAGCAACGAATAGTTTCTGAGACCATTATACGACGTCACTGCTACCGCTAATCTAGGCGTTTTGATGCTATCCAACGACTCGCATGCAAATTTTGATACGCCAGGTTTCGTTTCATAGCCGGAATCTGGATTTGCGATTTCCACGGAGAAGGGAGTTTGTGAGCTCCAGCTCACGTGCACCATTTGCAATAGTAAAATAAAAAACAATTCAAGAAGTCTGAATTCTTTTAGCAACAAACATTGATGTGTGTTTCACGGGCGTGCGTATTTTCCCATTGGAATGGCATATGTGGAGGTTTGAAAAAGAAAAAAACGATGCTCCAAGTTTTTGAAGCATCAACTTTTTTTTTTGCCGAGACCTCCATGAATGTCACCCGTCACCAAAATTTGCAGGCATATGAAGCACACATCAACGCTTGTCGCCGAAAAATTTCAGATTTTCAATTTTTTGAAGTACCTTTTTCGGATTTTACTATAACAAAAGGCGCATGTGTGCTCAAGCTCACAAGAGCATATTTGGGAAATAAAGACTGTTAGGTCATCTCTATTCTCCCAAGAAGGATGGGGCAGAGGGCATTGCCGACTACAGACCGATTAGCCTCATACACGAGATTGCAAAAATTATTGCAAAGATCCTAGCGATCCGACTACGACCTTACATGGATGTTTTAGTTTCCAATGCCCAGAGTGCCTTCATCAAGCGAAGGAGCATCCACGACAACTTCATGTATGTGCGGAATCTCGCACGCCGACTTCACAAAAGCAAGACTGCATCACTCCTCTTCAAACTTGACATCCGCAAGGCTTTTGATTCGGTGCGTTGGGAGTATATCCTCGATCTCCTGCGTAGGAGGGGTTTCCCATGCAAGTTCCACAATTGGATGGCTGCTCTCCTAAACTCATCATCATCCAGGATTCTCCTCAATGGGGTGCTCGGCCCTGCAATCTTCCACCGCTGCGGGTTCAGGCAAGGGGACCCCTTGTCACCTCTCCTATTTGTCATCTCTATCGACCCCCTTCAACAACTTCTCGAATTGGCTACAAGAAAGGGGCTACTCCACAAGATCCGGGGTAGGGGCACTATCATGCGAACCTCCCTGTATGCGGATGATGCCGCGGTATTCATGGCGCCCATTAAGAGAGACATTGACAACCTCGCCGCCATCCTCAAAGGCTTTGGTGAGGTCTCAGGCCTCCAAACCAACTTCAACAAGAGCTCATTCATCCCAATCAAACGTGCACACCTAAACCTCGAGCATATCACCCAAAGCTTGCCGGCGGTGAGGGCTTCTTTTCCGATGAGATACTTGGGGCTTCCACTCTCGGTGTGGCAACTCAAGAAAGTGGACTTTCAATTCCTAGAGGACAAGGCGGCGGCCAAGCTCATCCCATGGGAGGGTAACAACATTACCACCATCGGGCGCACCACACTTATCAAATCTTCACTCGCCTCACAAGTGGTCTACTACATCACACCGTTGATTGCCCCCCCCAAGCATCCTACATAGCACAAACAAGATTGCGAGGGCATTCCTTTGGTCCGATGCGGACAGGGCGACTGGTGCCAAGTGCAAGGTCAACTGGGACATGGTCTGCCGACCTTTTGAGAGGGGAGGTCTCGAAGTACTGAACACAACTAAATTTGCAAGAGCCCTAAGACTGAGATGGCCTTGGTTCGAGTGGAAGGAACCAACGAGAATGTGGGTTGGCATGGGAAATCCTTGCGATGAGATGGACCTCAACCTCTTCTATGCATGCACAACAATCACGGTTGGTAATGGGGCGAGGACCCCCTTTTGGGAAGCTCCATGGGTTCAAGACCGGAAGCCTAAGGAAATCGCGCCTCTTATCTTCGAGGCATCCTCGAGGAAAAATTGGAAAGTCAAGGATGCGCTCCTCAATGATGCATGTATCTCCAAGATTAAGATCACGATAGGCTTCACCGTCGAGCACATTAGGCAATTCATAAACCTTTGGACTCTCATCAATGGCTTTCATCTTGTGGAGCACGTCGAGGATGAAATCGTCTGGAAGCACACTGAGAACGGACAATACTCGCCGGCAAGCGCCTTGGCACAATTCATGGGCTCCACACACTCTCCGATGCCACATGCGGTGTGGAAAGCCTGGGCGCCGCCTAAAGTGAAGTTCTTCGCGTGGTTGGCTATCCAAGATAGGATTTGGACAGCTGACAGACTGGCAAAGCGTGGGTGGCCAAATTGCGACCTTTGCCCCCTATGCAAGCGTGTGCAAGAGTCCGGCGCCCATCTCTTCCACAAATGTAGATTCACCATTCGCCTTTGGAATTTGGTCAATGAATGGCTACACCTTGAGCACCTTGACACTTCTACATGGCATCTTGAGCAATCTGTCAAAGATTGGTGGGTCAACCGCTCCAACATCTCCATGCCAAATCGCAAGGCCCGGGCTTCCCTTACCTGTTGGGGAACGTAGTAATTTCAAATTTTTCCTACGCACACGCAAGATCATGGTGATGCATAGCAACGAGAGGGGAGAGTGTGATCTACATACCCTTGTAGACCGACAGCGGAAGCGTTAGCACAACGCGGTTGATGTAGTCGTATGTCTTCATGGCCCGACCGATCAAGCACCGAAACTACGGCACCTTCGAGTTTTAGCACACGTTCAGCTCGATGACGATCCCCGGACTCCGATCCAGCAAAGTGTCGGGGAAGAGTTCCGTCAGCACGACGGCATGGTGACGATCTTGATGTACTACCGTCGCAGGGCTTCGCCTAAGCACCGCTACAATATTATCGAGGATTATGGTGGAAGGGGGCACCGCACACGGCTAAGAATATGATCACGTGGATCAACTTGTGTGTCTAGGGGTGCCCCCTGCCCCCGTATATAAAGGAGCAAGGGGAGGAGGCCGGCCGGCCCCTATTGGCATGCCAGGAGGAGTCCTCCTCCTAGTAGGAGTAGGACTCCTACTAGGAGGGGGAAGGAAGTGGGAAGGGAGAAGGAAAGGGGGGCGCCGCCCCCCTCTCCTAGTCCAATTCGGACCAGGGGGAGGAGGCGCACGGCCCACCCTAGCTGCCCCTCTCTCTCTCCACTAAGGCCCATATGGCCCATTACTTCTCCCGGTAGGGTTCCGGTAACCCTCCGGCTCTCCGGTTTTCTCCGAAATCACCCGGAACACTTCCGGTGTCCGAATATAGCCGTCCAATATATCAATCTTTATGTCTTGACCATTTTGAGACTCCTCGTTATGTCCGTGATCACATCCGGGACTCCGAACTAACTTCGGTACATCAAAACTCATAAACTCATAATATAACTGTCATTGAAACCTTAAGCGTGCGGACCCTACGGGTTCGAGAACAATGTAGACATGACCGAGACACGTCTCCGGTCAATAACCAATAGCGGAACCGGGATGCTCATATTGGCTCCTACATATTCTACGGAGATCTTTATCGGTCAGACCGCATAACAACATACGTTGTTCCCTTTGTCATCGATATTTTACTTACCCGAGATTCGATCGTCGGTATCTCAATACCTAGTTCAATCTCGTTACCGGCAAGTCTCTTTACTTGTTTCGTAATACATCATCTCGCAACTAATTCATTAGTTGCAATGCTTGCAAGGCTTATGTGATGTGCATTACCGAGAGGGCCCAGAGATACCTCTCCGACAATCGGAGTGACAAATCCTAATCTCGAAATATGCCAACCCAACATGTACCTTTGGAGACACCTATAGAGCTCCTTTATAATCACCCAGTTACGTTGTGACGTTTGGTAGCACACAAAGTGTTTCTCCGGCAAACGGGAGTTGCATAATCTCATAGTCATAGGAACATGTATAAGTCATGAAGAAAGCAATGGCAACATACTAAACGATCGGGTGCTAAGCTAATGGAATGGGTCATGTCAATCACATCATTCTCCTAATAATGTGATCCCGTTAATCAAATGACAACACATGTCTATGGTTCGGAAACATAACCATCTTTCATTAATGAGCTAGTCAAGTAGAGGCATACTAGTGACGTTTGGTTTGTTTATGTATTCACACAAGTATTATGTTTCCGGATAATACAATTCTAGCATGAATAATAAACATTTATCATGATATAAGGAAATAAAATAATAACATTATTATTGCCTCTAGGGCATATTTCCTTCAGTCTCCCACTTGCACTAGAGTCAATAATCTAGATTACACAGTAATGATTCTAACACCCATGGAGCTTTGGTGCTGATCATGTTTTGCTCGTGGAAGAGGCTTAGTCAACGGGTCTGCTACATTCAGATCCGTATGTATCTTGCAAATCTCTATGTCTCCCACCTGGACTAGATCCCGGATGGAATTGAAGCGTCTCTTGATGTGCTTGGTTCTCTTGTGAAATCTGGATTCCTTTGCCAAGGCAATTGCACCAGTATTGTCACAAAAGATTTTCATTGGACCCGATGCACTAGGTATGACTCCTAGATCGGATATGAACTCCTTCATCCAGACTCCTTCGTTTGCTGCTTCTGAAGCAGCTATGTACTCTGCTTCACATGTAGATCCCGCCACAACGCTTTGTTTAGAACTGCACCAACTGACAGCTCAACCGTTTAATGTAAACACGTATCCGGTTTGCGATTTAGAATCGTCCGGATCAGTGTCAAAGCTTGCATCAACGTAATCATTTACGATGAGCTCTTTGTCACCTCCATATATGAGAAACATATCCTTAGTCCTTTTCAAGTATTTCAGGATGTTCTTGACCGCTGTCCAGTGATCCACTCCTGGATTACTTTGGTACCTGCCTGCTAGACTTATAGCAAGACACACATCAGGTCTGGTACACAACATTGCATACATGATAGAGCCTATGGCTGAAGCATAGGGAACATCTTTAATTTTCTCTCTATCTTCTGCATTGGTCGGGCATTGAGTCTTACTCAATTTCACACCTTGTAATACAGGCAAGAATCCTTTCTTTGCTTGATCCATTTTGAACTTTTTCAAAACTTTGTCAAGGTATGTGCTTTGTGAAAGTCCAATTAAGCGTCTTGATCTGTCTCTATAGATCTTAATGCCCAATATGTAAGCAGCTTCACCGAGGTCTTTCATTGAAAAACTCTTATTCAAGTATCCCTTTATGCTATCCAGAAATTCTATATCATTTCCGATTAGTAATATGTCATCTACATATAATATCAGAAATCCTACAGAGCTCCCACTTACTTTCTTGTAAATACAGGCTTCTCCAAAAGTCTGTACAAAACCAAATGCTTTGATCACACTATCAAAGCGTTTATTCCAACTCCGAGAGGCTTGCACCAGTCCATAAATGAATCGCTGGAGCTTGCACACTTTGTTAGCTCCCTTTGGATCGACAAAACCTTCCGGTTGCATCATATACAACTCTTCTTGCAGAAATCCATTCAGGAATGTAGTTTTGACATCCATCTGCCAAATTTCATAATCATAAAATGCGGCAATTGCTAACATGATTCGGACAGACTTAAGCATCGCTACGGGTGAGAAGGTCTCATCGTAGTCAATCCCTTGAACTTGTCGAAAACCTTTTGTGACAAGTCGAGCTTTGTAGATAGTAACATTACCGTCAGCGTCAGTCTTCTTCTTAAAGATCCATTTATTCTCAATTGCTTGCCGATCATGGGGCAAGTCAACCAAAGTCCATACTTTGTTCTCATACATGGATCCCATCTCAGATTTCATGGCTTCAAGCCATTTTGCGGAATCTGGGCTCACCATCGCTTCTCCATAGTTCGTAGGTTCATCATGATCTAGTAGCATGACTTCCAGAACAGGATTACCGTACCACTCTGGTGCGGATCTTACTCTGGTTGATCTACGAGGTTCAGTAGTATCTTGTTCTAAAGCTTCATGATCATCATCATTAGCTTCCTCACTAATTGGTGTAGGTGTCACAGAAACTGGTTTCTGTGATGTACTACTTTCCAATAATGGAGCAGGTACAGTTACCTCATCAAGTTCTACTTTCCTCCCACTCACTTCTTTCGAGAGAAACTCCTTCTCTAGAAAGTTTCCGAATTTAGCAACAGAAGTTTTGCCTTCGAATCTGTGATAGAAGGTGTATCCAATAGTTTCCTTTGGATATCCTATGAAGACACATTTCTCCGATTTGGGTTTGAGCTTATCAGGTTGAAGCTTTTTCACATAAGCATCGCAACCCCAAACTTTCAGAAACGACATCTTTGGTTTCTTGCCAAACCATAGTTCATAAGGTGCCGTCTCAACGGATTTTGATGGTGCCCTATTTAACGTGAATGCGACCGTCTCTAGAGCATAACCCCAAAATGATAGCGGTAAATCAGTAAGAGACATCATAGATCGCACCATATCTAGTAAAGTACGATTACGACGTTCGGACACACTATTACGCTGTGGTGTTCCGGGTGGCGTGAGTTGTGAAACTATTCCGCATTGTTTCAAATGTACACCAAACTCGTAATTCAAATTTTCTCCTCCACGATCAGGTCGCAGGAATTTTATTTTCTTGTTACGATGATTTTCAACTTCACTCTGAAATTCTTTGAACTTTTCAAATGTTTCAGACTTATGTTTCATTAAGTAGATATACCCATATCTGCTTAAGTCATCTGTGAAGGTGAGAAAATAACGATATCCGCCACGAGTCTCAACATTCATCGGACCACATACATATGTATGTATGATTTCCAACAAATCTGTTGCTCTCTCCATAGTACCGGAGAATGGTGTTTTTGTCATCTTACCCATAAGGCACGGTTCGCAAGTTGTCGTGGTTTTGTCACGGCAGATGTCCTAGAGAAAGGACTTAGTCGTGGAGCCATCGGGATGGGTTAGCTTGAAGGGGTTAAAGCGGACACAGGGACACAAGAGAATTTATACTAGTTCGGCCCCTTCAATGAAGGTAAAAGCCTACGTCTAGTTGTGATGGAATTGATGGGGTTTCGATGATTAGGGAGCAAACAAGCTTCGCCTATGTCTCGAGTTGTTGTCTGTCCTTGAACCGCTGCCGGGTCATCCCCTTATATACATGGGTGACGCCCGTCGGTTCACAGAGTCCCAATACCGGTTCATAGATGTGTCCGGTTTGGTCTCTACTTATTCCTAACTTACAATACAAGTTAACTACCAACGCCGGTTTACGGCTACAGGCCTTGAACCGACCATGGGCCTTGAGCCCTCATCTGCCTTCTCGGGCTTTAACATACTTAACTACTGACGAAGTCAATCCGGCCCAGATAGGCCGGTTTACGCCCAGTAGTAATATCCCCAACATTAGGCCCCAGATTGATTTGAACATGTTCATGTCAATCCTTTAGAAAAAACCTTCATCTTCAATATCTTCTTGCAGTTTGTTGAATCACTGTGATGTCATCTTCTCTGGTCGTTGTAAACCGGAGTGACGTCACCTGTCATAACGAAGCTATCCATTATGCTTCCTTGTTTAATAGATCTGCGGAAATCGAGGCGACGACTCCGTTTCGTGGCCCCTTGATTGTCGCGCCTGACACATGTCCTTTTTCCTTATAAATAGGACCAAAGGGTCATTTCTTTTCTCCCCTTCATGCCTTTCTTCTTCGTCTTCCTCGTGTCGCCAGCCTCGGAGCTCCGCCACCGCCGTCGACTTCTGCACCAACCTTGGCCGCTGCATCAATCTGAACGCACCAGAGCACCGCGGCAACCTTCCGCGTCTTCCTCAACTCTGGTAAGCCTTCTGCTCTTCTCAACACAGATCTGTTCTAGGGTTTCGTGTTCTTGCAGTGTTCATCACCTGTTCCTGTTCATATACTAGATCCTGGATGCATCTGTGAACCCCTGCTCGGTGTAGCGGTAGCTTTTAGTATCCGCCTTTAGTTTCATGCCCAAGACCATATATCTCACATATATTTCTGCCCACTGATTCAATACTGTTCTGCTTTGAGCTTTTGAATATTTTTCTTATTTTTCTGAACTTGCTTCAGATCCAACGCTGTAGAGAAATCTTGTGAAAT
Organism: Triticum aestivum; assembly: GCF_018294505.1. Taxonomy (NCBI): domain Eukaryota; kingdom Viridiplantae; phylum Streptophyta; class Magnoliopsida; order Poales; family Poaceae; genus Triticum; species Triticum aestivum. Next base: position 415,473,530 of record NC_057806.1, read on the forward strand.
CTGTTTCTGCATACTTATCCATCCGCAATCTCAGCTGTTTCAATGCTTAGATCAGGCGGTTTAACCTTGTAGAAAAAATTGCCAAACCGGTATATACCATTAGTCCCCTTGTTGAACCGCCAGATGTTGTTGCTTCATAAAACTCCAGTTTAGATAGATCTGTCTCCGGTTTAACATTGCACATACTAATGTACCTTAATCAATGCATTTTTGAACCGGGATCATCTACCTTGTAGATTTCATCATGGCCAAGCAAGTATATGAGTGCAACTGGGTTCCTTCTCGCGTCACAGAGGCTCAACTGGACGATTTAGTCCTGATCGGCGCCTTAGGCAGCAAAGATACCATCCATTGGAGGACTCCTGGCAAAGAATGCCCTCCCACACCTCAAGAAGGAGAGGTCGTCGTTTTCGTAGATCACTTAGCCCGGGGCTTTAAGCCGCCCGGTTCTAAATTTTACCGGGACGTGTTAGCCGATTTTCAACTCCATCCACAAGATACTGGCCCCAACTCTGTTACAAACATGTGTCACTTCCAAGTGCTCTGTGAGGCATTCTTTCAAGAGGAGCCCAAAGTGGAATTGTTCAGAGACTGTTTCCATCTAAATCACCGTACTGAGTTTACTGACGGCTCCAATACGGAGTTGGGTGGCGTGGTGATTCGGAAAAGGAAAGATGTCACATACCCTCACGCCAAGCTGCATAGCCACCCCAAAGAATGGAATCAAACATGGTTCTATTGCAAAGACACCTCCCCTGCTGGTGAAAATCCCTTGCCTGGCTTTCGTCCGGAGCAGCTCAGCAATACACACCCCTTTCCACAAAAGCTGACTGCCCAGGAGAGAAGCAAATATGCTCCTCAACTATCGAAGCTCAGAGCCTTTATGATCAACGGTTTAACAGGGGTTGATCTCGCCCACTGTTGGATATCATGGAGCATACTGCCCCTTAGTCAGCGCTCCGGTTTGATGTGCAAGTATACTGGCAATGTTGATGATCCACTGCGACATTCCAACATCCAGCTCACTGATGAAGAAATCACAGAGGCTGTGAATAAGATGCTGAATGAACCGGAACACATCTGTGCTAAAACCGGCCTACTTCCCTTCTGTGCCACCAACAAACCGCCAGCTGTAAGAGTTTGATTTTTCTTTTTGCTGAATCTGTTGTTGATACATCTTGTCATTGTTTAATATCAGTGTCTGTGTAACCAGGGCAATGATCCGTTTTGGAGCAAGAAACTGCCGCAGGAGAAACCAGAAAAACCAGACAAACCGGAAAGGACAACCCGGCAAAAGACTAAAGCTGTGAAGAAGACTGCCCACAGGAAAAGAACCACTGCATCCTCTAATCCGGCCCCTGATGATGATGTGGATAATCCGGACCTTGAGGTAGGGCTTGACTCACTTGGCTTATTTTTCATGCATCTTATTGATGATGATATTTGTCAGGATGATGCCGAAGCCAGCCATGCTGATGCTGCAGAGGTAATTATTCTCTCTTCCGATTCAGAACCTTTGCCTTCACTAAAAATCCATCAGGCAAACCGGAAAGTTAAATTTTCTCATCCTCTTGCTTATTTGGATCCCTAATTTCTTATGAAGACCCAACAGCACAAAGTTCGTCGCACAAACCGGCACAGCAGCCAGGTAGTTACCTCTGCTGGTTTACCGAACAGTCCGGTTTGAAAACGCCGTTCAGAGGTCTCTAATTTGCTTGTCAGTGCTTGTCCTAAAGCGGGCTGCTTTCGTCAACCTCTTAATCCATCTGACTCCGATTACCAGGTTACCTCCCACTCATCCTCCGGCGAGTCATCGGCTACTCAGCTGCCACCGCTCAAAACGGTGCTTGGGTAAGCTATACTTATCATGATATTTGCAGCACATCGCCTTGGAATATATGCTGTATTTGATTTTATTATTCCTTTCAGGGCCAAACCTAGGCCAAGCAAGAAGGCTCGCTTGGACAAAGCGGCCGAAGAGGATGCCGTCCTTGAACCGGGCAAAACACCAGATCTTGAAGCGGCTATTCCTGAGGATATACCCAATGATCCACCGCAGCAAGACGACGATCTTATTGCTGAAGAGAGACCTATTGATACCTCAAGTCCTGTCAATCATCCCACAAGCTCCATCCGGATTGAGAAATCCACCAGTCCAACAAAGCCCACTGACAAGCCAACAACCCAGTGCAAACCGGCGATACCAAGGATGATGAGGTTGTCATTACTGGCATTGGCCATACAGAGCCAAGCAATCCTGTCGCTTTGTCCAAACATTCTGCCAAGGAAGAATTTGCTGCCTTTGGCAAGGCAAGTGGAATGCTGATCTGGCGACTTACGCTGCTCTAAACGCTCAAGATATCCATTCCGGCTACCTGAACCAGTTGTATACCAGTCGTGACTATGAAGCCAGTCTAGTTAATATGATGAAAGATAAATATGAGGTAACTTCCATATGCTCTTTCCTGCTTGTATATTTCAATTCTTGTTGACGCTCCTAGCCCCCGAGGGCCGCTTTGTAATCTTCTTTCAAACCGGGACTTACTAATATAAGTCTTAATGCTTTGAAATTCGCTGATGTAGCCCCCAAGGGCCGGTTCAAATTAGCGTAGTTAAACCGGGACTTTAAGTAATTGAGATTGCCGCATCAGAATATATACGAGCAAATAGCCATTAGTCCCCAAGTGCCAAGTTGAATACTTGTATTGATCTTGGGACTTTGTAAGCAATTGAAAGATGAAGATCGAATATGCATTAGCCCCCAAGTGCCAAGTGCATAACTTGTTATGTGGTTGGTACTTCAATCCTTGTACCGTTTTGCTGAAGCATATAACTGTCTGCATGTAGGCTGAGCTGAAGACGAAAGAAAGCCAAGTCACCGATCTCCAACAAAACCTGAAATCCCAACAAGCTGAAACCTCCAAAGCAAAATAGGAATTAGCCAGCGCTTTAAGCGCCATGGAACAGCTTAAGGAGAGCTTCAAGAAGAAGCAGGCGGATTGGGCCACTGAAAAGTACGCTTTAATCAAACGAGCAGAGGATGCCAAGGCTGCACTAAAACCGGTGGTGAATGAACTGACCAGCATAAAGCGGCACGTGCATGCCATGACCACTGCTATCTTTGGTAAGCCAGTTTGAATTTTGAATTGATTCTGTCGTCTTACAGAGCTGCCGGTTTATTAACCCTTTATGATATTTCTGGGACACGCATTGGTCACTTGAGGTCAGATGTGCGGAAGAAATTGAAAGCCACCTATACGTTGATCGAACAACTGTACACTGGTGCACAACGTATCATCTGTACTGCATCCCACAACAAACTGGCGCCCACTTTGATTCAAGACACTCTGATGAAACTGTCGGTGCTTCCTGCCCGGGTCGAAGAACTGAAGAAATCTACTGCTCGAACCGGTGCGATCAATGCCTTAATCCGGGCAAAAGCTTCGGTGCCGGATTTTGATCCTATTGAAGCGGCTCAGGGCTATCCCAGCTTGAAGGAAGACGGGTCTGAGTTTGGTGAAGCGGAGCTGCGAGCCATAAACCGGGAGGTGCGTCCGCTAGCTTGTCAATTGGCTGAAGAAGCAGACTTGTCTCATTATCAATCCCAATATGACAATCAGAACAAGCGAATAGCTGCACCAATTCATGAATCGGAAAATCTTATCCCTCCAATCCGTAAGCATACTTACGCTCCCGATATTGACCCATCATTGCTGATCCATGATGAAGCTGTCTTTCAAGCATTAATGGGAATCGACTGGACAACTGTTGATTTCCAGCCGCTGGGTAGAGAAACTGAAGCTGAAGCGGCGCGGGATGATCCACAACCATCAGGCCAGGCTGGTGGCCAAGCTTGAACCGGATGCCGGTTTAAAACTTCTTCTCCCTTGCGAAAAACAATGATCTTATTGTGGGCACCGTGCTGCCTTGTAATAGGCTAGCTGATACTTTTGATGTTGATATGCCTTCGTGCATAATTACTGCAACTTGCTCTTCCTTTGGGTGATGAACTTTCCAAAGTACTTTCTGCAATAAAAAATCTTAAAGTGCCACCGCGGTTGTACCGTCGGGCGGAATATGATGTCTGCATACATGAAATCAAAACATCCGAATTTTTTAAGTATATGACCAAAATTTTGAGATACATAATACCTGCCATCGTTGAGCGTGAAGTTGGCTTGGCCAATCTTGAAGCGGAGTTTTACAAACCCACACTTTTGGAGGAGATAACAGCTCCTATATATATATGATGCCGGTTTACCATGTAAACCGTACCGGGTTATAATAAACACCGTGTTACTCCATAATAGGATGTTAACAAAAAAATCAAACCGAGCAAATAGTCACCGGATTAAAAATGGACCGTGTTCCGTCAATTGACAGTGTGAACCGGTTGAAAACTTTGTCGGTTTAAAAAACGCAATAAAAAGAACGAAATATCTTTCAAAGAAAAGTGTGAAGCAAAGGCAATGACAAAACCGTTTGCAAAAAAGGCTTATTTGAGCTGATCAGATGGCGTTACCATGGCCGAACACGACCAAGCTCCCGATAGGTGTAACTATGGTTCTAGTCAGCCAGGTTCCCAAATGAAACCGTGGCATTTATGCCGATCAAGTGGCATGGCAATGGTTCGGGTTCGACCAAGCCCCCAAGTGATTCTGTGGCCTTAGGCCGATCAAGAGGCATGACTGGTTCAGACGTGACCAAGTCCCCAAGTGATCTAGTGGCTCTCGCCTATCAAGAGGTATTATATTGGTTCGGACACGACCAAACCCCCAAGTGATATAACATGATGCTTTTTAAAAAGCTAACTCAAGGGGTAAACCGGAGGCCGCTTTAGAACAACTCCGTGTAACCACACATGATGTAAAAGAACAGATACCCCGCTTTAGCTGAGGTTCCGGTTTATTATATTTAATCATAATATATACATCATCGTAATATGTACATAAGTAGAGCCATTGGCTCAGGTATAGTAAGGCCGAAGATGAGCTATGTTCCACGGCCTGTTGGTCTCCTCCTCTGATGTACGTGAGTCCTTATGCTCTCGAATATCGATCAGATAGTATGACGCGTTGTGCAGATTCTTGCTGACCACGAAAGGCCCCTCCCAAGGTGGGGATAGCTTATGCATATCAGTCTGATCTTGGATGAGCCGAAGCACCAAATCTCCTTCCTGAAAGGTTCTGGTTCTGACTCGGCGATTGTGATAACGACGAAGATCCTGTTGGTAAATCGCCGAGCGGGCAACTGCTATGTCACGTTCTTCATCCAACAGGTCCAAAGCGTCTTGCCATGCTGTCTCATTGTCCGCTTCAACATAAGCCGCCACACGGGGTGAATCATGACGGATATCACTAGGGAGAACCGTCTCCGCTCCGTAAACCATGAAGAACGGTGTGTATCATGTTGATCTGTTGGGTGTAGTATTGATGCTCCATAACATAGATGGTAACTCTTCTACCGAACAACCCGGTGTTCTCTGCAAAGGAACCATAAGCCGGGGCTTGATGCCTCTCAAGATCTCTTGATTAGCCCTTTCTGCTTGACCATTGGACTGTGAATGTGCCACCGATGAAACGTCAAGCCGGATGTGCTCCCGTTCGCAGAACTCCTTCATGGCACCTTTGGACAAATTGGTACCATTGTCTGTGATGATATTGTGTGGAAAGCCAAACCGGAAAATCATTTTTTTGATGAACTAAACCGCCGTGGCCGCATCACACTTGCTAATAGGTTCTGCCTCCACCCACTTTGTAAACTTGTCAACCGCCACCAGGACATGGGTCTTCTTATCTTTGGACCTTTTGAAAGGCCTGACCATATCCAACCCCCAAGTTGCAAACGGCCAAGTAATTGGAATCATTCTCAATTCTTGAGCTGGTACATGAGCACGTCTTGAAAACTTTTGGCAACCATCACATCGGCTGACCAGATCCTCCGCATCAGCATGAGCAGTTAACCAATAGAAGCCATGGTGAAATGCTTTAGCCACCAGAGATTTTGAACCGGCGTGGTGACCACAATCTCCTTCGTGGATCTCACGCAAAATTTCACGGTCTTCTTTAGGAGACACATAGCGTTGAAACGCCCCTGACACACTGCAATGATGTAACTCGCCGTTGATAATAGTCATGGACTTGGATCGCCGGATTATCTGTCGGGCCAGAGTCTCATCCTTTGGTAATTCGCCCCGGTTCTTGTACACCAGGTAAGGAAGCGTCCAATCCGGAATAACATGAAGAGCTGCCACCAATTGAGCCTCCGGATCAGGAATAGCCAAATCCGCTTCACCAGGGATCTTAACCGATGGGTTGTGCAGCACATCCAGAAAAACATTGGGCAGGACCGATTTGCGCTGAGAGCCTAGCCGGCTTAAAGCGTCCGCCGCTTCATTTTCCGCCGGTCCACGTGGTCCACCTGATAGCCTTTAAAATGACCTGCAACAATATCCACCTCACGACGATATGCTGCCATGAGTGGGTCCTTGGAGTCCCAAGTGCCAGACACTTGCTGAGCCACGAGGTCCGAGTCACCGAAACACTTAACTCGACTTAGATTCATCTCCTTAGCCATCCGGAGACCATGGAGCAAGGCTTCATACTCAACTGCATTGTTAGTACAAGGGAACATTAAGCGGAGAACATAACAAAACTTATCACCTCGTGGGGAAGTTAATACGACTCCAGCCCCCGAGCCTTCCAATTGCCTGGATCCGTCAAAATGGATGGTCCAATATGTGTGATCCGGCTTTTCTTCAGGTGCTTGCATTTCCGTCCAATCATTGATGAAATCAACAAGTGCTTGAGACTTAACCGCCATCCGAGGTACATACTTCAAACCGTGCGGCCCAAGCTCTATAGCCCACTTGGCAATCCGGCCAGTTGCTTCCCGGTTCTGGATGATACCCCCCAAAGGAGCAGAACTGACCACCGTAATTGGGTGCCCTTGGAAGTATTGTTTAAGCTTCCGGCTTGCCATAAAAACTCCATACACCAGCTTCTGCCAATGCGGATACCTTTGCTTGGACTCAATGAGTACCTCGCTGATATAATAGACCAGACGTTGAACCGGATGCTCCTTACCTGCCTTCTTTCGCTCCACCACAATAGCCATGCTGACTGCCCGAGCATTAGCAGCAACATATAGCGGTAACGGCTCCTTGTCAATGGGAGCGGCGAGCACAGGCGGATTGGCTAACTGCTGCTTTAAGTCCTCAAATGCTTCATCAGCAGCGGAACTCCAGACAAACTGATCCGTCTTCTTCAACATCTGATACAAAGGGATTGCCCTCTCACCAAGACGACTGATAAACCGGCTTAATGCGGCAATCCGGCCTGCCAGGCGTTGAACATCATTGATACACTTCGGTTTAGCCAGGGAGGTGATGGCTGTGATCTTCTCCGGATTAGCCTCAGTTTCCCTATTGGACACCAGAAAACCCAATAACTTGCCCGCTGGTACACCAAAGACACACTTGTCCGGATTAAGCATCATCTTGTATGTCCTTAGGTTATCAAAGGTTTCCTTCAAATCATCAATCAGAGTCTCCTTCTCCCTGGATTTAACCACGATATCATCCACGTAAGCATGTACATTACGGCCAATCTGCTTGTGAAGACAATTTTGCACACACCGTTGATAAGTTGCCTGGGCACTCTTGAGCCCAAAGGGCATAGACACATAGCAGAAGGCTCCAAAGGGAGTTATGAACGCCGTCTTCTCCTGGTCCTTAACTGCCATTTTGATCTGATGATAGCCAGAATATGCATCCAAAAAACTTAAACGCTCACAACCCGCCGTAGCATCAATAATTTGATCAATACGTGGGAGGGCAAAAGGATCTGCTGGACAAGCCTTGTTAAGATCTGTGTAATCTACACACATGCGCCAGGTGCCGTTTTTCTAAAGGACCAGCACCGGATTGGCAAGCCACTCAGGGTGAAAAACTTCAACAATAAAGCCAGCTACTAAGAGCCTAGATACCTCTTCTCCAATTGCCTTGCGTCTTTCTTCGTTAAACCGGCGGAGGAACTATTTCACCGGTTTGTATTTAGGATCCACATTAAGGGTGTGCTCAGCGAGTTGCCTCGGTACACCTGGCATGTCAGAGGGCTTCCATGCAAAAATGTCCTGATTCTCACGGATGAACTCGATGAGCACGCTTTCCTATTTCGGATCCAAGTTGGCACTAATGTTGAACTGCTTGGACGAATCGCTAGGTACAAAGTCAACAAGCTTAGTTTCTGCTGCCGATTTAAACTTCAGGGCCGGATCATGCTCCGTAGTTGGCTTCTTTAATGGAGTCATGTCCGCCAGATCAACATTGTCCTTATAATACTTTAGCTCCTCGGTGGCACAAACCGACTCTGCATAGGCCGCGTCTCCTTCCTTGCACTCCAAAGCGATTTTGCAGCTTCCGTGAATCGTTATTGTCCCCTTGTGACCCGGCATCTTGAGCTGCAAATACACATAACAGGGCCGTGCCATAAACTTGGCGTAGGCCGGTCGCCCAAACAGGGCGTGATATGGACTTTGGATTTTCACCACTTCAAACGTCAATGTCTCCGACCTGGAATCATGATCATCCCCAAAGGTCACTTCCAGAGCTATCTTACCAACAGGATATGCTGATTTGCCAGGTACTACACCGTGGAACACCGTATTAGACGGTTTGAGATTTTTATCTGTTAGTCCCATACGACGGAAGGTCTCATAGTACAAGATATTAATTCTGCTTCCTCCATCCATGAGCAGTTTGGTGAACTTGTAACCTCCCACATGAGGCACCACCACCAGAGCCAACTGATCTGGATTATCAACCTAGGGAGGGTGATCCTCTCTGCTCCATATGATTGGCTGTTCAGACCAACGTAGATAACGGAGCATGGCCGGTTCAACAGAATTGACCGCCCGCCTCTGAACCTTCCGGTCTCGCTTGTCCAAGCTAGTGGTGAAGACATGGTACTGCCCACTACTCAACTGCTTTGGGTTGCTCTGGTAACCTGACTGTTGCTGCTGTTGGTTGTAACCACCCTGGTTGTTCTGACTATTTTGATCATTATGTCCGCCCGGATTACCATTAAATCCTGAACCGAAATTTCCTCCACCGTAACCCGGCCTGGACCCTGAGCCACCGTCGGAGCCGTGATCATACCGGAAAGCATTAGAATTCTTGAACTCCTGCATAATGAAGCAATCCTTCCAAAGGTGGTTTGCTGGCGCCTCCTTCGTCCCATGTCTTGGACAGGGCTGGCTCAGTAGATAGTTTAGGCGGTCCGGGTTAGGGTTGGGTGCCCCATTGCAATTTTTCGGTTTACCCTTGCGTCGCTGGCCACTGTCCTGCGTGTTGGTATTAGCCACAAAGTCCATGTTACCATCCGCTTTACGCTTGCCTCCACCCTCATTGCCTGCCCAGTGATGCTGCTGACCTTTGGAGTTGTTGTTCCTCTTTCCCTTCCCTGCCTTGTCATCATCAGATTCGGGATCCTTGGTACTATCAGAATCAGCATACTTTACCAAAGCAGCCATGAGGGTCCCCATGTCAGTGCAATGACGCTTCATCCGTCCCAACTTCAGCTTCAGGGGCCCAAACCGGCAGTTGCCTTCTAGGGTTAACACAGCGGTGTCAGCGTTGATGCGGTCTGATGAATGCAACACTTGTGAAACCCGGCGCACCCAATGATTCGTCGATTCTCCTTCCTCCTGGACGCAGGCAGCTAAGTCCACTATTGACATAGGCTGTTTACATGTATCCTTAAAATCGCTGATAAACCGGGCTCGTAATTGGGCCCATGAACTGATAGAATTAGCCAGCAAGCTTTTTAACCAAGTACGGGTCGTTCCTTCAAGCATCATGGTGAAGTATTTCGCACACGCCGCGTCATCCACATCAAGCATCTCCATGGCCATCTCATAGCTCTCCACCCATGTCTCTGGAGGTTGATCCGCCGTGTAATTTGGTACTTTGCGTGGGCCTTTGAAATCCTTGGGCAGGCGCACATTGCGTAAAGCGGGGACAAGGCAAGGCGCCCCCAAAGAACTAGAAGTAACACCAGGTTCGATCGAGATAGTTGGACGAACCGGCGTGAGCTGCCGAGCCTGATGTTGTGCGGCTAACTCGGCCTCCCTGCACGCTCGGGCCCGGTCCACCACTTCCTGAGCGTTATCAGCACCATCCGCCGGGTTGTTGCCACGGGGTGCTCCACGTTGTTCATTACTCGACACTGCCGGTTCATCCATATGTCTGCTATAGCTCCGGCTTGGACGGGGGGTTGAGTGGATCCGGTCGCGGCTATACGAGTATGCTTCGTGTTGGACCAAAGCTGTCCTCAGAAACTCCTTGACCCGTCGCGTTTCTACTGCCTGCGGTGAGTCACCTTCAATTGGAATGGCCTCCAGCCGTGCAGCAGCGGCGATGAGATTGTCCATTGGGTTGGAGTAGTGACCCGGAGGTGTTAAAACAGCCTGAGGTATAATGGTGTTTTGACGAGGCGGGTCCATCCGACGAGGCTGAACCGGTGCACCGGTCCCAGGAGCTTCTGCCCGGTTTCCCTCCAGCGGATTACTGGTTCCTGCTCCTGGGGTGTTGAAAAGGTTTCTGGCCTCGAAAACCGGAGGCAAACGGGATCAGTACTTCCTCCTCATGACTTCCTGCGACGCGCTCTGGTCCAACATGAGCCTGTAGGCTTGTGCGTCTAGAGCGGCCCGCTCTGTGGCCATCCTGGTGTCCTCAGCTGCCAGATCCGCCTTGGCCTGGGTGATCTGTTCCTTTATCTTTGCAATCTCTGCGTTGTGGACGTCCTGATCCGCCGGATTAGCTTCCGCCATAAGCACATCCAATGCATCAAATAGCTCTGATAGAACTTGAGTCGGCGGGCGCACAGGGCCTCCTGCCCCAGCAACCGTCGCCGCTGCTGAACCGGAGGTTGTTGCTGCAGCGGTCGAAGAATGAAGCGCTGCTTGTGTGCCGGCCATGAATATTCCAACTCGGTTGGGCAGATCACAGGGGTCCGGAATACTGTCGCCATCGGAACAAACCCCAATCCGGCCATCTTGTAGCTGATAAAGAGATTCGGTTTCTCTGGTCGATGACTCGTCATCGGAACAAACGATGGTCTCGCCGCGAGATTCCGATCCATCCTCATAACTTCCTCCATAGATGACTCCCATGAAGGCACCTTCATGGCCGGTTTAACCCGGGCGGATCGCGCACGCTGAGCCGTCTCGACGAGGTCGGTGCAGATGTCTGGCTTAGGGCCCGGTTCACCGATCTTGCCAATGAAAACGTGAATGCCACCAAAGGGGACCCAGTACCCGTACTCAACTGAGCCGGCCTCGGGGCCCAGCCTACGTCGTCGATGTAGAGCTTGCCGCGACGACTCTTAGTCATCCGGCCTACAGCGTAGCCCTCGAGTCCTTCAAAGCGGCCCTCCAAGAACCTGAAAACATCGTGCGATAGCCCCACGGTGGGCGCCAACTGTCGTGGTTTTGTCACGACAAATGTCCTAGAGAAAGGACTTAGTCATGGAGCCATCGCGACGGGTTAGCTTGAAGGGGTTAAAGCGGACACAGGGACGCAAGAGAGTTTATACTAGTTCGGCCCCTTCAATGAAGGTAAAAGTCTATGTCTAGTTGTGATGGAATTGATGGGGTTTCGATGACTAGGGAGCAAACAAGCTTCGCCTATGTCTCGAGTTGTTGTCTGTCCTTGAACTGCCGCCGGGTCGTCCCCTTATATACATGGGTGACGCCCGTCGGTTCACAGAGTCCCAATACCGGTTCATAGATGTGTCCGGTTTGGTCTCTACTTATTCCTAACTTACAATACAAGTTAACTACCAACGCCGGTTTATGGCTACAAGCCTTGAACTGACCATGGGCCTTGAGCCCTCATCTGCCTTCTCGGGCTTTAACATACTTAACTACTGACGAAGTCAATCCGGCCCAGATAGGTCGGTTTACGCCCAGTAGTAATATCCCCAACACAAGTACCAAGTGATTCATAATCAAGTGGTTCCAAAAGCCCATTAGTATGGAGTTTCTTCATGCGCTTTACACCGATATGACCCAAACGGCAGTGCCACAAATAAGTTGCACTATCATTATCAACTCTGCATCTTTTGGTTTCAACATTATGAATATGTGTGTCACTACTATCGAAATTTAATAAGAATAGACCACTCTTTAAGGGTGCATGACCATAAAAGACATTACTCATATAAATAGAACAACGATTATTCTCTGATTTAAATGAATAACCGTCTCGCATCAAACAAGATCCAGATATAATGTTCATGCTTAATGCTGGCACCAAATAACAATTATTTAGGTCTAATACTAATCCCGAAGGTAGATGTAGAGGTAGCGTGCCGACCGCGATCACATCGACTTTGGAACCATTTCCCACGCGCATCGTCACCTTGTCCTTAGCCAATCTTCGCTTAATCCGTAGTCTCTGTTTTGAGTTGCAAATGTTAGCAGCAGAACCAGTATCAAATACCCAGGTGCTACTGCGAGCATTAGTAAGGTACACATCAATAACATGTATATCACATATACCTTTGTTCACCTTGCCATCCTTCTTATCCGCCAAATACTTGGGGCAGTTCCGCTTCCAGTGACCAGTCTGCTTGTAGTAGAAGCACTCAGTTTCAGGCTTCAGTCCAGGTTTGGGTTTCTTCTCTTGAGTAGCAACTTGCTTGCTGTTCTTTTTGAAGTTCCCCTTCTTCTTCCCTTTGCCCTTTTTCTTGAAACTAGTGGTCTTATTGACCATCAACACTTGATGCTCCTTCTTGATTTCTACCTCCGCAGCTTTCAGCATTGCGAAGAGCTCGGGAATAGTCTTATTCATCCCTTGCATATTATAGTTCATCACGAAGCTCTTGTAGCTTGGTGGCAGTGATTGGAGAATTCTGTCAATGACGCAATCATCTGGAAAATTAACTCCCAATTGAATCAAGTGATTATTATACCCAGACATTTTGAGTATATGCTCACTGACAGAACTGTTCTCCTCCATCTTGCAGCTATAGAACTTATTGGAGACTTCATATCTCTCAATCTGGGCATTTGCTTGAAATATTAACTTCAACTCCCGGAACATCTCATATGCTCCATGACGTTCAAAACGTCGTTGAAGTCCCGATTCTAAGCCGTAAAGCATGGCACACTGAACTATTGAGTAGTCATCAGCTTTGCTCTGCCAGATGTTCATAACATCTTGTGTTGCTCCAGCAGTAGGCCTGGCACCCAACGGTGCTTCCAGGACGTAATTCTTCTGTGCAGCAATGAGGATAATCCTCAAGTTACGGACCCAGTCCGTGTAATTGCTACCATCATCTTTCAACTTTGCTTTCTCAAGGAACGCATTAAAATTCAACGGAACAACAGCACGGGCCATCTATCTACAATCAAACATAAAAAAGCAAGATACTATCAGGTACTAAGTTCATGATAAATTTAGGTTCAATTAATCATATTACTAAAGAACTCCCACTTAGATAGACATCCCTCTAATCCTCTAAGTGATTACATGATCCAAATCAACTAAACCATGTCCGATCATCACGTGAGATGGAGTAGTTTCATTGGTGAACATCGCTATGTTGATCATATCTATTATATGATTCACGCTCGACCTTTCGGTCTCCGTGTTCCGAGGCCATATCTGTATATGCTTGGCTCGTCAAGTATAACCTGAGTATTCTGTGTGTGCAACTGTTTTGCACCCGTTGTATTTGAACGTAGAGCCTATCACACCCGATCATCACGTGGTGTCTCAACACGAAGAACTTTCGCAACGGTGCATACTCAGGGAGAACACTTCTTGATAATTAGTGAGAGATCATCTTAAAATGCTACCATCAATCAAAGCAAGATAAGATGCATAAAAGATAAACATCACATGCAATCAATATAAGTGATATGATATGGCCATCATCATCTTGTGCTTGTCATCTCCATCTTCGAAGCACCGTCGTGATCACCATCGTCACCGGCACGACACCTTGATCACCATCGTAGCATCATTGTCGTCTCGCCAATCCTATGCTTCCACGACTATCGCTACCGCTTAGTGATAAAGTAAAGCATTACAGCGCAATTGCATTGCATACAATAAAGCGACAACCATATGGCTCCTGCCAGTTGCCGATAACTTGATTACAAAACATGATCATCTCATACAATAAAATTTAGCATCATGTCTTGACCATATCACATCACAACATGCCCTGCAAAAACAAGTTAGACGTCATCTACTTTGTTGTTGCAAGTTTTACGTGGCTGCTACGGGCTTAAGCAAGAACCAATCTTACATACGCATCAAAACCACAACGATAGTTTGTCAAGTTGGTGCTGTTTTAACCTTCGCAAGGACCGGGCGTAGCCACACTCGGTTCAACTAAAGTTGGAGAAACTGTCACCCGCTAGCCACCTTTGTGCAAAGCACGTCGGGAGAACCGGTCTCGCGTAAGCGTACGCGTAATGTCGGTCCGGGCCGCTTCGTCCAACAATACCGCTGAACCAAAGTATGACATGCTGGTAAGAAGTATGACTTATATCGCCCACAACTCACTTGTGTTCTACTCGTGCATATAACATCAACACATAAAACCTAGGCTCGGATGCCATTGTTGGGGAACGTAGTAATTTCAAAATTTTCCTACGCACACACAAGATCATGGTGATGCGTAGCAACGAGAGGGGAGAGTGTGATCTACGTACCCTTGTAGACTGACAGCGGAAGCGTTAGCACAACGCAGTTGATGTAGTCGTACGTCTTCGCGGCCCGACCGATCAAGCACCGAAACTACGGCACCTCCGAGTTTTAGCACACATTCAGCTCGATGACGATCCTCGGACTCCGATCCAGCAAAGTGTCGGGGAAGAGTTCCGTCAGCACGACGGCGTGGTGACGATCTTGATGTACTACCGTCGCAGGGCTTCGCCTAAGCACCGCTACAATATTATCGAGGATTATGGTGGAAGGGGGAACCGCACACGGCTAAGAATATGATCACGTGGATCAACTTGTGTGTCTAGGGGTGCCCCCTGCCCCCGTATATAAAGGAGCAAGGGGAGGAGGCCGGACGGCCCCTATTGGCGCGCCAGGAGGAGTCCTCCTCCTAGTAGGAGTAGGACTCCTACTAGGAGGGGGAAGGAAGTGGGGAGGGAGAAGGAAAGGGGGCGCCGCCCCTCCTCTCCTAGTCCAATTCGGACCAGGGGGGAGGAGACGCGTGGCCCACCCTGGCTGCCCCTCTCTCTCTCCACTAAGGCCCATATGGCCCATTACTTCTCCCAGTAGGGTTCTGGTAACCCTCCGGCTCTCCGGTTTTCTCCGAAATCACCCGGAACACTTCCGGTGTCCGAATATAGCCGTCCAATATATCAATCTTTATGTCTCGACCATTTCGAGACTCCTCGTTATGTCCGTGAACACATCCGGGACTCCGGACTAACTTCGGTACATCAAAACTCATAAACTCATAATATAACTGTCATCGAAACCTTAAGCGTGCGGACCCTACGGGTTCGAGAACAATGTAGACATGACCGAGACACGTCTCCGGTCAATAACCAATAGCGGAACCTGGATGCTCATATTGGCTGCTACATATTCTATGAAGATCTTTATCGGTCAGACCGCATAACAACATACGTTGTTCCCTTTGTCATCGATATTTTACTTGCCCGAGATTCGATCGTCGGTATCTCAATACCTAGTTCAATATCGTTACCGGCAAGTCTCTTTACTCGTTTCGTAATACATCATCTCGCAACTATTTCATTAGTTGCAATGCTTGCAAGGCTTATGTGATGTGCATTACCGAGAGGGCCCAGAGATACCTCTCCGACAATCGGAGTGACAAATCCTAATCTCGAAATACGCCAACCCAACATGTACCTTTAGGGACACCTGTAGAGCTCCTTTATAATCACCCAGTTACGTTGTGACGTTTGGTAGCACACAAAGTGTTCCTCCGGCAAACGGGAGTTGCATAATCTCATAGTCATAGGAACATGTATATGTCATGAAGAAAGCAATAGCAACATACTAAACGATCGGGTGCTAAGCTAATGGAATGGGTCATGTCAATCACATCATTCTCCTAATAATGTGATCCCGTTAATCAAATGACAACACATGTCTATGGTTAGGAAACATAACCATCTTTGATTAATGAGCTAGTCAAGTAGAGGCATACTAGTGACGTTTGGTTTGTCTATGTATTCACACAAGTATTATGTTTCCGGATAATACAATTCTAGCATGAATAATAAACATTTATCATGATATAAGGAAATAAAATAATAACATTATTATTGCCTCTAGGGCATATTTCCTTCATTACCATGCTAATATCTTGGTCTATTTGGAATGAACGAAACGGGAGGGTCTTCCGCAACAAGTCCTCTCTGCCAACAATCTTGCTCAACAACATCAAGTTTGAAGCTAAACTCTGGGTCGCCGCGGGCGCAAAAAAGTTAGGGACCATCATTCCGGGAGAGTAAAATCCTTGTAGTTTGCGGGCCTGTGACAAAACATTCGTATCCTTCTTAATTAATATATGCGGAAAATCTTTTGCCCGTTTCAAAAAAATAAAAAAAATAATTTCGACTCCACGGATAGAGGAGTCTGGCATCCAATTCTATTCATCAAACATATGCCCCTCTCCGGCTCCGGCTTCTTTTTTTAAGTCCACAACACTCCAAATAATTCTAGATGAGCATAATTCTTCGAGTGCAAAAAAATTCAAATACAACACGAGTTCAAATTTAAATAGTGTAATCCAAACATTAACCTTTTAAATAAAATAGTCAAACTTGAATTCAACATGTGTTCTAGTTGGCCTTTGACCGCCTACAGATACTCAATATTCCCTTCATTTCAATGAACAAACACGCATCCCAAAAATTAATTTTGACCATAAATTAGACTAATCAAATGTGGATTATATGTAATAAAAATAATTCGTTCTATTCAAATTGGAAAGAAGTTTTCGATGGTATAATTTTGAAGTCACAAAATACATATTATTGATAATTTGCGGTCAAAGTTGGATTTTGGGAAGTGTGTGCGCTTAATTCATTGGTATGGGAGGAGTAGGATCATTCTTAAGTTGCTTGATGTTAAATCTGCTAATGCATTTGGACAAACTCCTCAAATGTGGTAGTATTATGAGCTAGAAGTTGGATAGGATCACACATGTTCTCAAATTCTAAACCTCCGACAACTCCTTCACCCTCATCCTCTACAATCATGTTGTGCATGATGACACAGACTGTTATCATCTACTACAAGCTCTCTGGATCCCATATTTTTGCAGGTCCTCGAACAACTGCAAAGCGGGCTTGGAGCACTCTAAATGCCCTCTCAACACCATTTCTAGCTCCTTGTTTTTGGCAAAAGTGAGCTATTTTCTGACCAATTGGCTCAGAGATGTTCTTGACGATTGACGAAGACGTCTAGGGCTTATAGATACCATCAACCAGATTGTAGCCCATGTTCTAGTCATACTCATTGACTGTACTTGTGCAGAAGAGTTTTTCTTCAGTCAACCTAGCAAACAATGGAGACCGCTGCAGCACGTTGATGTCATTGTGATACCAAGGCATAGCCAAAGAAAGCGTGCCAGACCCATAGGTCATGTGATGCAACCACTTCTAGAATAATGGTGGGCTTCTTAACATGGTTCTGATATTGCCCTGTAGAACATACATGCGGTTCTACCACTCCGGTGCATGCAATCAAGGGATCTGAGTATACCTGGCCACCCTCTTGCTTCGGACATTGCCATGAGCCTTTTGGTGTCAGCAGCAGTTGGTTCTCTCAAGTATTGTCGTCCAAACACCTTGACCACCTCAATAGAAAACCTCGCCATGGCAGCTACGCATGTGCTTTCAAAAATTTGGAGGTACTTGTCCCACGAATTTGCAGTTGTGTTATAGGCAACCTTCATCAATGTAGTCATGCACTTTGATGAATTAGTCATCATAGGCCCGAACAACATCTTAGAGGCGGTCAAAAACATTTCTCGACATCCGAAAGCGTCGGCAAAAAATGTCAATGAATAGGACACCAGGGGCGAAGTAGCCACCCACCAACTGCAAATGCCCCGTGCCCTCTTGGATTCAACACTCGATGTCCCTTAATTGATTCTTTGAGATTCAATACACGCTCTTTAGCAAGCTCTGCGTCTTCTAGGATCTCCTGCATCATCATTGTTTCAATCTCATATTCATCCTCCACATCCGATAAGGATGACTCCATGAGATGTTGTAGAAGTACCCCTCGTTCGAATTCATCGTGCTTGCTTCAAAATAAGGAAAAAATGTCAATGATTTGTCTATGAAATTTGGGCAAACACTTGACGAGCATGTTGTTCGCCATGGATGGCAACCGTAGGGGCAGAGGGTACCTAGGCAGCACCAACATTGACAAAGAGGACTTGCTGCCTGGGTGGAGCGATGGAGGTCTGATAAGGTCTGGACAGGAGACCGAGTTGGTATAGCGGCGGCGGCGCCCGGAAGGTAGTAGATACAGAGCAGTGAGAGAGACGGAGTGAGAAAGATGCGCGCTCCGGCGAGGTTTGTGTGGGTCGGAGTTGTAGGAGTCCTACGTGGTGGAGGCTAGGACTCTTCAAAACCCCTCTAGCTTTGCAACCGATTTGCGAGAATTTGGATACGCAAAAATTTGCGGGACAACGTTGGATGGCAAAAAAGTTCGGCCGCGACGGTTCGAACGCTTGCGGGCACTATAGGGCATCTGCAACATTGTCGGAGTCCTACGTGGTGGAGGTCCAGACTCTTGGAAACATCCTCGAGATTTGCATTTGGTTTTGCGAGAATTCAGATATGTGGAAATTTGCGGGACAACGTAGGATGGCAAAAAAGTCTGGCGCAATGGTCCAGACGTTTGCGGGCGCTATAGGGCACTGCGTTGCAGATGCCCTTAGAACAGAACGAGACTCATCTTTCCATGGAGTAAGATTCTTTTAGCTTGTTAACGTATAAGGGCTCCTTTAATTCAAAGAAATTTCTTAGGATTTTTGAAGAATTAGAACCCTTATGTTTTTTCACACTGGTCGACTCGTAGGATTAGATCCTATAGATTTTTCATAAGGAATCATTTGTACTGCATTTCATAGAAAATCTAGCATCCATTCCAACCTATTTTTTTACAATGCCTTTGTTTTTCTATGGCATCAAACACTCTCCCGTTCAAATTCATGTGGTTTGCTAATCATATAGGACTCAAGAGGGCATGTCACTTCAACCGTATATCTTTTCATGTTGCTCCATTTTGAAATTTCTGTGAACCAAAGAGGCCCTAAGTTGGAAACGAAAGCGTAAAGAGAATTGCAGAGCTCATATTCCGCGCCTTTACAGTTCCCATGCCTGTCGGCTCGCTCGACTTGCTCGCAGGCTAGCCCATTTGGTGTAGTTTTTATCTAGTCGCTCTGATGTTAAAAAAACCCAATACATACAACTCAAAAACCGGAGTATCCAATTTACATATTTGAAAAAAATCATAATTTTTAAGAACTTTCGTGGATTTTGAAAAAAAAATCATGGAGAAAATTATTCACAATTTCTAGAAAACAATCATGAATTTCTAAAAATAATTGCAGATCTAAACTGTCCAAAATCTTCATGTATTTTAAATATTTCATGAACTAAAAAATGATCATGAATTTTTAAAAATGTTTATGGACTTTGAAACATTTGTAAATTTTAGAAATATTCATGAATTTTGAAACAATCATGATTTATTTTCAATTTTAAAAATATGGAAAATTTTAAAAATTCTAAGGATTTCTTAAAAAATATTTTTGTATTTAAAAAACAATAATAAATGAACTAAAAAACCGGTCAAAAACCTAAAGAAACACTAGAAAAGGGAAATACCAAATAAAGGAAAAACTAAAAAAGAAAACCAAGAAAACACATTGAAAAATTAAACCATAGGATGCCCGAAAACCAACATGGGAAAAGAAAAACCACCAGAAAGACCCCATCGGCCGAAAGGAAACCGCGCGACTAGCGGTTTGTTTTACAGAATGAGAGAGTTTTATTGCCCAGTACTGTTCATATGGATACAATAGTGATTCGGAGGTACCAACAACCAAATGTGTCCACCTCCACGTATCGAGGATTAGAATTTTGCGAAAGCGAATGCATCCCTATTTAACTCTTTGTGCTCGTGGTCGAAGA
This sequence comes from Triticum aestivum, assembly GCF_018294505.1. Classification (NCBI taxonomy): domain Eukaryota; kingdom Viridiplantae; phylum Streptophyta; class Magnoliopsida; order Poales; family Poaceae; genus Triticum; species Triticum aestivum. Next base: position 415,493,747 of record NC_057806.1, read on the forward strand.
TGACCAACTAGAATTATTCCTTCCTCATATCAATCTTTTTTAGAATGGAGCGATATCTAGCAAGCATGTGGCCGGAGTTCAGATTGTTGATCACATCAAGGCGGTCAAAGGCTATCATCAACCTCGTAACAGGTAGGTTGGATGACGAAGACAAAGCCTCGCATATTGTCGTAGCTTCAATAACAAAGGTTGATGCACCCTCGTAGCTCCCATGCTCATCATGACGGGCGCTGAGGCACCACATCTCTCATTTTTTGCTCGTCCTGTGTCTACATGGATTTTGAACATACCCAATTCAGGGGGAGCCCAACTTCCTCTTGATGATACGCTTAGCGTTTGTCCTTCAATTCTACCACTCGTAGTTTTATGATCTGCATCAGAAATATCTGCCATGAACCTTGTTATAAACGCATGGGTTGATAGAGGAGACTAGAATTCACTTTCATGTATCGCACGTCTCCTCGCCCACCATATGGCCCATAAAATCACAAATATTCTTGCATATTTGTCCCAGTCAACTTCTTGTTTAATTCAAACAACCACAATTTTGTGTTCTATCGTACGAAACTATCACATAAAGCTTGTGGTCCAAGATGGCCCATACACAACATGCAATATTGCACTCCATCAGTGAATGCATCTAGGTATCATCTGTCACCCCACAAAAATAACATGCCGTCGTCGTCGCCATGTGCCAACGATGCCCCCCCCCCTTGGGTGTAGATGGTATGGCTAGTCACCATGCAAACATCCGTGTCTTTGAAGGGGGCTTAACTCCCCATAGTCTCTTCCAGCCCGACCATTATTCAGTTGTGTTCGATGACTATGGTGTTTTATCAATCATGCTTCTCTTCTTTTTTGCTTCCATCACCTTCCTATAGGCCGACCGAACGGAAAATATGTTGTTCTACTCGAAGTGCCACGCCCAGAAATCATTTGAGTTCACATGACTGATTGGGATGCACTGAATAGCCTCCGCATCCATCAGCAAGAAATGTTCATGCAACTTCTCAACATTACAACTTCGGATGGATGACACAGTTAATTCTGATACTAGATCCAGAGGACTCGGTGATCACATGCAAGCTAGTAGAGAAGATGATAACAAAGGAACCAATTATCTTGCATAATGCGGGTAGATGCTCCATTTCCAATTTGCTTGATTAAACCCGGACGAAGAACATCCCGACCTTCGTAGATAACCCTATGTACTTGCGAGGGTGAGATTCGAAGCTATTTGTCAAGAATGAATCATTAGGGTAATAACTTGCCTTTAAAATATGTGCACTCGAAGAGTCCAGTTCCTGCGAGAGTCACCATGTGCCTTATTGGCTAGCAAGTAGAGATTAAATATTTCGATGTTCCGGAAACCTAGACCTCCCATGTATTTTGGCTTGGTCATATAATCCCACAAGACCCACATCATTCTCCTCTCCCCTTTCTTGCCGCCCCAGAAAAAGTTCGGGATTAGAATTATGGACTAGCCTACGTCTCAGTCGACTAAGAAATGCGAGGTTGCACTTTTCACTAAACAAAAGATGCATTTGCTTAAATTGGCTGGCATTATTAAGGGTAAATTACCGCTAGACGATCTCCTTGCTGCACTGGTTGAGTGGTAACATATCCAGCTGGAGAATTTCTCCTCCTCGATATAGCTGTAAAAACAAATCCCTCCGATCTAAGAGCAACTCCAATGCAAAGATCCAAACGGATACGGAATCGGGCGTGGGCTTGACGATATAGCTGTTTGCTCCGGTCTCGCCTGTGCTTGTTGTGGTCGAGCGTGGCGCTGCTGCTGCTGCGTGGAATCGGATCCGAGGAGGTTGAGGTGGCCGAGCATGGCGGCAGGCGAGCTCCTGCTCGATGCCCTGAAGGCGTCCATGGCAACGGCGCGACGAGAGGATGATGGGGACGACGGGGGCCGGCGGAGGCGCGAAGACCGATGGGGGCGGCGGATCCGCGCGGGACCGGATGGATCTGGCTGGCTGGCGCTGGATCCGAGCAACGGCGGACGAGGTTGGTGCGGCGGCGCAGGAGCTCGGGACGAGTGGGCGGTGGCGCGGGAGCTGGGGACGAGCGGGTGGTGGTGGTGGGAGGCTGAATCGCTAGTGCGAGTCGCTGATGCGTGGGACTAGGCCGGACACGCGAGGTCACGAGCGAGGACACGAGCGAGCGACGATAGCGTCCGTGTTTGTCCGTGCTGACCCATTTGTGGCTCAAATTTGAGCCTAGTTTGGATCCGGACGGACAACAAACGGACAGCAAGCGGACGCCATGTCCGTTTGGGTCGCCCCGTTAGGCCATCTTTTCTGTCCGGATGACTCAAACGAACAAAATGTGTCTCTCCCTTGGAGTTGCTCTAACAATCCCTGAGTAGTTATCCTTCGAACTACTATCAAATCATGGTAACAGTGTAGGTGTAGCCACGGCCGACACGGAGGAAACGTGATCTCGTTAACGTCGCTTTTCCTTTGCTGTCTTGACATACGATACTCTTGTTTCTGGTTACTCCCGGTCCCTAAACTGAGAAAGTACCCGCCCTGCTCCCTCGGCCACGGATTCCTCTTATCCTACGTGACCAATAAGCTCGCGAGTGCTCGGCACATGCGCAGCTAGCTCCACAACAGTCACTCCCAGTCTCACTCAAGTTCCTGCTCACCACCCAAATTATCTAGCGCGCACCAAAAAATCGCAGGGCGTCATCAAACATCTCGTCACCATACAGCGGGGCTGGGGCGCCATGTCGCATCATTTTCACCTGCGCACCTCGGTTCTTCCCCTGTCCTCCTTCCCCGGCGAGCTCGGCGCCCGGTTCTCGCCCGCTAATAAGCCCAGGCATCCGGCGAGCAGCGTCGGCGTCGCTGCTGCGTCGCCGTCGAGAACCCTGCGGCACCACATGGCGAAGGCGGTGGCGAAGGAGGTGGGGGCGCAGGAGGCGGCGGAAGGCAGCGCGGCGCTCGGGTGGGCGGCCAGGGACGCCTCCGGTGTCCTCTCCCCGTTCGACTTCTCAAGAAGGTGCGTGTCAGACTGCGTGTGTCCGTCCTCGCCGTCTGCGAGTTCATCTGCCGTTTTATGTTGCACTGTGCGCGGCACACTCTGCTAGAGATACACAGTTGCTAGTTAATGAGTATAGTGGAATCAGATGATTTCGTGAATGTTACAGCTTGAGTCCTATACAAAAATAAAGAAGGCTAAAAGTTATCAACACACATGGACAAAACGTTTCTGTTTTTAGAAACACATGGACAAAATGTTAAATCAGGCGTTTTCTACGATTTTGGTTGCAAAAATATTTTTGGGATAGTGAAATGTTTAGTGTTCAGACGTCTTAAGTTGTTTGCACTTGACAGAACGAGATACTACTCGTCTTGTGGTCGTGGTTCTTTGCTGAATTGCCCTGTTCAGCTAGGAGGCCAGTCAGCTGGTGGAGTCATTGACGGTTAACTACAATTTCAGGGCTCAAAAAGATGATGATGTGACGATCAAGGTGCTCTACTGCGGGATCTGCCACACTGACCTCTACACCATCAAGAACGAGTGGGGCACCGCCATGTACCCCGTTGTTCCCGGGTAATTAAATCCCTCCACATAATGGAACAATTTTTACGTCGTAGTACTGGAGTGAGATAATGGCCTGGGCAGGGCAGGCACGAGATCCTGGGCGTGGTGACCAGCGTCGGCGCCGGCGTCAGCAAGTTCAAGGCCGGCGACACGGTGGGCGTGGGCTACTTCGTCGGGTCGTGCCGCTCCTGCGAGTGCTGCGGCAACGGCTACGAGAACTACTGCTCCGGCATGGTGCTCACCTCCAACGGCATCGACCCCGAGCACGGCGGCGCGGTCACCCAGGGGGGCTTCTCCGACGTCATGCTCGTGAACGAGGACTACGTGGTCCGCGTCCCGGACGGGCTGCCGCTGGACAAGGCCGCGCCGCTGCTCTGCGCGGGCGTCACGGTGTACAGCCCGATGATGCGCTTCGGCCTGAACGCGCCGGGGAAGCACCTGGGCGTCGTCGGCCTCGGGGGCCTCGGCCACGTCGCCGTCAAGTTCGGCAAGGCGTTCGGCATGCGGGTCACCGTCATCAGCACCTCGCCCGGGAAGCGCGAGGAGGCGCTGGAGCGGCTGGGCGCGGACGAGTTCCTGGTGAGCCGGGACCCCGAGCAGATGCAGGCGGCCGTGGGCACCATGGACGGCATCCTCGACACGGTGTCGGCGTGGCACCCCATCTCGCCGCTGTTCGCGCTGATGAAGCCGATGGGGCAGATGGTGTTCGTGGGCGGGCCGACCAAGCCGCTGGAGCTGCCGGCGTACGCCATCGTGCCGGGCGGGAAGGGCATCGCCGGGAACTGCGTCGGCGGCATCAGGGACTGCCAGGCCATGCTGGAGTTCGCGGCGAAGCACGGCATCACCGCCGAGGTGGAGGTGATCAAGATGGACTACGTCAACACGGCGCTCGAGCGGCTCGCCAAGAACGACGTCCGCTACCGCTTCGTCATCGACGTCGCGGGCAGCCTCGGCTCAACATCGTGAGCTGGAATGGCCACCTTGTTGATACTAGCTGCGTTAATTTTCTTCGGCGAATGCGTGCAGATTTAGACCGAGCAGACATAGAACACTGTCCCACCTCCAGTTTTTTGGAGTTACAGCAGCAAAAACGGTGCACTGTTTATGGATGTTCGCATATCAGGTTTCGGAAATTTTTGACTTTTTCCTGAATTGCTAAATTATTTTTCGCATATCAGATTCATCTACACCTAGGTTCCGAGTGGTATTTATCTTTGCCATCTTCAATACCGAGCATGAAACAATTGAGCTAGACTTTTGAAGAGTAACATCCAACCATTTCAGTTCCATCTAAGGCATCATTCAGACATTGCGCCACATGTGCAGCTCTAAGTTACAAAAAATATATTAATCTTTGTAAACCGTGAAAAAGATATTATTCTAAGAACCACAAGAAATATCCCAGCCCTTGCTGAAAAAACCCCAGAAGAGACAAAGAAAAAAACTATACTAATCCATACAAAACTATTCTAGCCTTGGTGAACACATAGAAAGATAAGAGACAAAACATTATTATTGTTATAAGCTAAAGACAGTCACTATAACCTTTTATGCAAAAATACAAAAAAAACAAAACAAATTCGCATCAATGGAATCTACATGCAAAAATCTGCCAAAGTTACACAACACCTAACACTGAGATGGTATGTATTTGTTGTCCACCAGATATCTTTTTAGTTTTCTCAGTTGTGCATCAAGCTAAAAATGATGGAACAGAAAATGTAATAATATAAAAGGCATTTCCAAAGCATATGGTGATTAGCGGCACAATACTGACTGTAAAACTGAACGTCAGTTTGTAGAAGAGTTGAACGCTTATAAAACTGAATAGTTAACACATAAAACTGAACTATAAGACAACATTCTTGTACAACTTCGTTTAAGATTTATGTGTCCAGAAGCAAAAGAATATGCAAGAAGGAAATACCACTTCTAATATGTAAGAAGATAAGAAGGGTAGCATAGTATTTCCTCCAGCCACAGTTCTGCCCAGCGCATATATATCATATAAAAAAGGGCAACAAGAGATGTTTGACAGAATGGAAAATATGCAGGATTCCTCCTAGATGGAATAACAGAAGAGTGCCATTACCAGAAAGCTCTCATGCAACTGATTATAACCAAAGCTGTGATTCATTGAACTTGCCTTAACTATTATAAGCCCTTACGACGAGGCAAGGCAACACCTTACACATCACAGGAACAAATTAATCAACTCATGCATTGCAAAAACGGAAAACACCAAGGAGGGTCACTGTCCATACAGTACATAACTTCTTGATGGCCCGAAAGCTCATCTAATAATCCATCTACTTGTCATGTGGACCAAATACACACAATATTCCCTTCTGCCACGCACATCTAATCGGACTCACCTAACAATAACAACAACAATTACTTGGCAAGGTATTCTGCATGGTTTGGATCTGCTTAAATCCGGAGTCATTTGGAGAGTGTCTGATGGGGCTAATATTAATATCTGGAGAGATAACTGGCTCCCAAGATCTTCTGGACTAAAAATTACTGCCAGAAAGAATAGGACAAGAGTCAAATGGGTTTCAGACTTGATGTTGAGTGGCCCTAGGAGGTGGGATGAAAATTTGGTTAGGCATCTGTTTTATCCATATGATGCGGAGGAGATTTTGAGGTTGCGTATGCAGTCAAATGGGGAGGGTGATTTTGTTGCTTGGCATTTTGAAAAAACAGGGATGTTCTCGGTTAAAAGTGCGTACAAGCTTGCGCTTACTTTGAAGGATAAAAATAAGGATGAGGGTCAATGTAGTGAGGCTGTGTTGGGGGAGAGAAAAATCTGGGATGTCATCTGGAAGGCTAATGTCCCACAGAAGATTCGCATTTTTTGCTTGGAGGGTTGCAACAAATAGCTTGGCTGTCCAGGTTAATAGAGTGGTGCATCACCAAACTACTGTTCGGATGTGCACTATTTGTGGAATGGAGGATGAAAGTATTTTTCATGCGCTTGTTATGTGCCCGAAGGCGGTTGCGTTGCGGATGACCATGAGGGACATTTGGGAGTTACCTACGGAGAACGTCTTCAGATATACAGGGTATGATTGGTTTATTGTGCTTCTAAGTCAATTGAAGCCGGTCATGCGCGACCAAATCATTTTCATCTTCTGGAGAGTCAGGCACTTAAGAAATGACTTGATATTTGGTAAAGGAAAGGAATCAGTTTCAGCTTCTGCTAGCTTTGTGGGGAATTATTGGGCGTCTTTTGCCGCATGTCACTCCATGCCTCCGGTGGACTCAAAAAATAAATAAAAGTGTCCAATGGATGGATTAAGATGGGCACCTAATATTGCGGGAGCTAAGACAGATTGGACTCCCCCACCCACTGGTTTTTTAAAAGTTAATGTTGATGCAAGCTTTGTGGAGAGCAGTAGAGAAGCAAGTGTGGGTGTGGTGGTTAGGAATGCGGCTGGGGAAGTCATTGTCTCTTCTTGGGACTTCATTGGGTCGTGTTAGAGTGTGGAGGAAGCAGAGCTAAGGGCGTGCATTGCTGGTCTATGTATAGGTATCCCTCTTCACAATCCTATTATTTTAGAGACTGATTGTGCATTTGTTGTGGCGTCCCTTGCAACAGAGGACCTTGATAGATCAACGTTGGTTGATTTGAAGAAGGAAGCTTTGAGCTTATCCAAGTTGATAGATAACTTTCAAATGGCTAAGATAAGTCGGACCGCCAATGTGGTGGCTCATTTAATAGCTAAGTTTAGTTTTGACAATAGATCCGATGGTATTCTTGTTAATGATGTACCGCCCTGCGTGATGAATTCTGTATCGAACGATTGTAAGTTTTGAGATGTTTAATTAATGTAACGTGGTGTTAAAAAAAACAATAACAACAATTGCGACCATTACTACCACAACAACAGCCACCCCGTACATTCTCTTTGCAAAACTTGTGGTAGTCCTTCATCCTTCGTATTACCAGATGAGCTATCCAATTGCCAATACCACTTCCGTCGAAGATTATCGGGTTCTCATCATTTAAGTTGATATCCAATGGAAAACCATCCACATGTCCGGGGCTCTCCGCTCCGCATATCAATTTCCTAATATGTTGAAGACCATATACAATGCAACTTTTTAGGGTGATACGAAAAACCTACCTACATTTTGGATCAAGGCATTAAGCCGGGCACGATCCTCACGTAGTTGGAGCCCAAGATAAGAAGGATTATCAAGGAAACAGCCACAGGCGTGTTCATCATACTTTTGGCCTCTATTAGGATGTAGTTAAGCGAGGGACATCAGAGGCAGCGACCTGCATAGAGAGAAAAAAAATCTTGCATTAATTTTGAGGCCACTGCCATCTGTTTTGGAGCTTGGTTCAAACCATAACTTTCAAAATATAACAACGACAACAAAACTACATATTATTCTTAAATCCCTACAAACTCTAAGCTCCCTCGAAAGTAAGCTCCCTGGTTCGTCGTGGGCTTTGGAGAACATGGGGCCCACACTGTTATCCTTCCTTACCAACACGTATGGCCCATTACAAGTCATGTATGTACCTGGTCTAGAGAGAAGTAGTCATATCTGTAGAAGAAAAGTTGGGGAAAGAGAGGTGTGCGTGTGAAACACATGCGAAAGAGCTTAAGGCAAAGAAATTGAGGGGATGCGGCGGCAGGGGCAAGCTTGGCCGCCATTGGAGGCGCCACAACCGGGGGTGATGTGTTGTGGGCGGCGGCGGGGTGGCCAGCGGGAGCGTGGTTAGAGGCGAGTCGGTGGTGTGAAGACCGGCACGGTGATCGTGCGGGAGTTTCAGCTGCGCACCCGCATGCTGGGGCTGCGCAGGTACGCGTCTGATGTGTGTTGGGTGCTGAGAGATTGAAGAGATCAAAAGTGATATGATTGAGAGCCAGATGCGGGGAGGTTGAGGCTTTGTTTGGTAGGATAGATCGGTTTCTCTTTGTATGGCGTGACAACCTAATTAGCTTCATTTGTTTTGTTTTGCTTTGTTTGTTTGAGAACTCGTGAGTCTGTCCGAGTGTGTCCAACCAGTGAATAGAGTTCTGATATTTATTCTTTAGTGTGCCTAATTAGGTGCACGTTAGACGGCTTGCCGTTCATGTTCAGCTTGATAAGATAACCCTGGACAGATTCCATACTTCGTCAATCCACCTCTTCTTCTACAGATATGACTACTTCTCTCTAATATGTACGATGGCTTAGCAAGACAGTGAATTAGTTTGCTTTTATACCAATTTATCACAGAATAAAATGGGCAAGGCAGACCCCTGGCGCAGTCCATTTTTCATGCATTCCAAAGAAATATCCACAAATATTGCATATTAATCATAATACTTGACAGATCAGATGCAAGTATTATGATTAATATGCAATATTTGCACATATTTCTTTTGGAATGCATGAAAAATGGACTACACCAGGGATCAGCTTTGAGCCCTTATCTTTTTTGCTTTGGTGATGGATGAGGTCACAAGGGATACACAAGGAGATATCTCATGGTGTATGCTCTTTGCGGATGATGTGGTGCTAGTCAATGATAGTCGGACGTGGGTTAATAGGAAGTTGGAACTATGGAGACAAACCTTGGAATCAAAAGGTTTTAGACTTAGTAGAAGTAAAACCGAGTACATGAGGTGCGGTTTCAGTACTCTTAGGCATGAAGAGGAGGAGTGTGACGCCCCCGATTCAATCGTACACTAATCATGCACGCAAACATGTACGATCAGGATCAGGGACTCACGGGAAGATATCACAACACAACTCTAAAACATAAATAAGTCATACAAGCATCATAATACAAGCCAGGGGCCTCGAGGGCTCGAATACAAGTGCTCGATCATAGACGAGTCAGCGGAAGCAACAATATCTGAGTACAGACATAAGTTAAACAAGTTGCCTTAAGAAGGCTAGCACAAACTGGGATACAGATCGAAAGAGGCGCAGGCCTCCTGCCTGGGATCCTCCTAACTACTCCAAGTCGTCGTCAGCGGGCTGCACGTAGTAGTAGGCACCTCCGGTGCAGTAGGGGTCGTCGTCGACGATGGCGTCTGGCTCCTGGACTCCAGCATCTGGTTGCGACAACCAGGTAGAAGGGAAAGGGGGAAAAGAGGGAGAAAAGCAACCGTGAGTACTCATCCAAAGTACTCGCAAGCAAGGAGCTACACTACATATGCATGGGTATATGTGTAAGGAGGCCATATCAGTGGACTGAACTGCAGAATGCCAGAATAAGAGGGGGATAGCTAATCCTGTCGAAGACTACGCTTCTGGCAGCCTCCGTCTTGCAGCATGTAGAAGAGAGTAGATTGAAGTCCTCCAAGTAGCATCTCCAAATAGCATCTCATAGCATAATCCTACCCGGCGATCCCCTCCTCATATCCCTGAGGTAGAGCGACCATCGGTTGTATCTGGCACTTGGAAGGGTGTGTTTTATTAAGTATCCGGTTCTAGTTGTCATAAGGTCAAGGTACAACTCCAAGTCGTCCTGTTACCGAAGATCACGGCTATTCGAATAGATTAACTTCCCTGCAGGGGTGCACCACATAACCCAACACGCTCGATCCCATTTGGCCGGACACACTTTCCTGGGTCATGCCCGGCCGCGGAAGATCAACACGTCGCAGCCCCACCTAGGCAAAACAGAGAGGCCAGCACGCCGGTCTAAACCTAAGCGCGCAGGGGTCTGGGCCCATCGCCCTGAGCACACCTGCACGTTGCGTGGGCGGCCGAAAGCAGACCTAGCCTAGTGGCGTTCCAGTCCAATTCGGCGCGCGCCGCTCCGTCGCTGACGTCTGAAGTGCTTCGGCTGATACCACGACGTCGGGATACCCATAACTACTCCCGCGTAGATGGTTAGTGCGTATAGGCTCGTAGCCGACTCAGATCAAATACCAAGATCTCGTTAAGCGTGTTAAGTATCCGCGAACGCCGAACAGGGCCAGGCCCACCTGTCTCCTAGGTGGTCTCAACCTGCCCTGCCGCTCCGCCACAAAGTAACAGTCGGGGGCCGTCGGGAACTCAGGCCCACCACTACCTGGATGGAGCCACCTGCCCCTTCAGCCCCCATCGTCAGAATCACTTGCGGGTACTCAATGAGCTGACCCGACTTTAGTCACCATCTGTATAGTATGTATGTATGTATAGTATATACCCGTGATCACCTCCCAAGTGATCACGGCCCGATAGTATAGCAAGGCAGACTGACAAGAATGTAGGGCCAATGATGATAAACTAGCATCCTATACTAAGCATTTAGGATTGCAGGTAAGGTATCAACAGATGTAGCGACAATGTCAGGCTATGCATCAGAATAGGATTAACGAAAGCAGTAACATGCTACACTACTCTAATGCAAGCAGTATAGAGAAGAATAGGCGATATCTGGTGATCAAGGGGGGGGGCTTGCCTGGTTGCTCTGGCAAGAGAGAGGGGTCGTCAACTCCGTAGTCGAACTGGTCAGCAGCAGCGTCGGTCTCGTAGTCTACCGGAGAGAAGAGGGGGAAGAAATAATGAATACAGAGCAAACAAAGCATCACAAAATATAACAAGGCAATACGCGGTAGTAGGTGATACCGGTGAAGGGGGGGAAAACATCCGGGAAAGTATTCCCGGTGTTTCGTGTTTTCGGGTAGAGGAGCCGGAGGGGGAAAGTTGCGAGTTCGATAGGTTAGGGGTGTGTGGCGGACGAACGGGTTGCGTATCCGGATTCATCTCGTCGTTCTGAGCAACTTTCATGTTGAAAATATTTTAATCCGAGTTACGGATTAAAAGATATGATTTTTAAAAGATTTTAACAATTTTGGAATTTAATTATTTATTTAATTAATTCGAAAAAATGTATTTATGACATCAGCATGATGTCATGCTGACGTCAGCAGTCAACAGGGGTTGACTAAGTCAACCCTGACAGGTGGGTCCCGTTCGTCATACACTGTTAACTAATTAACCTAATTAAGTTTAATTAACAGTAGTTAATTAGGTTAATTAACCAGGATTAATTAGATTAATTATTTACTTAATTAATTGATTAATTAATTAATTAATTAGTTTTTATTCATTTTTTTATATATATAAATCTCATTTTTCCTTTTCTTTTTATTTAAAAGTTCTGTGGGGGGTGGGGCCCCAATGTCATAGGCCCCAGGGGGCCAAACGGGCGTGCGGGCATGCGGGGTGGCCCGTTCGGGCGCAACCCAGGGGGACGCGGGCGTGGGCGCCCGCCCGATCCCGCGCCGGCGTGGCGGAGGGGGGGACCGACGAGGAGCCGGCGAGGCGGTCCCCGGTGGGGCTTCGGCGG
>NC_057806.1:415506248-415513144 GCF_018294505.1 Triticum aestivum
GGGGTGGGCTGGCCGACTGGGCCGGCCGGTTGGCTAGCTGGGTCGGTTGGCCCGGGGGTTTGGGGGGTTTCTTTTTTTTTGTGTGTTGGTTTGTTTTCTGTTTTGTATTTTCTTTCTGTTATTTATTTTCTATACCGTTTTATTCCATTTTAAATCTTTTAGGCATTTTCTAAAATATGTTTGTTGCACTACAATTACCCTTGTAATATTCGGCAACCACCGAACATTTTTGTTTCAACTTTTTTTAAAAAAAAATTCTTGTTGACATTAATTTGAGTTTGAATTTTGAAATGGTTTCGAATTCATGCAAGATCACCAACAGTAACCGAGGTGACGTGGCATCGTTAACGGAGGTTTACTGTAGCTTAATTACCCGGGCGTTACAATTCTCCTCCACTACAAGAAATCTCGTCCCGAGATTTAAGAGGGGAGTAAGGGGGAAGTTCTGGTTATTCTAATGGATCTTCTCGAAGAAGTTAATCCCTTTCGTTGATGTCTTCAATTCTTTATTCCAAAGCATCATGATGAAGTTGTCGTCCTTTCTTCGGGGAACTCCATCGTACTTACGAATAGGTACGGGGCAGCTCTACAATGATAGGATGTTATAAGGGAAATTCATCTGGGGGTATCCCAAGAATGAACATATGAGTATCTCTCGAGTTGAACAAATGACACACATCGAGAGCAAAGTAAGACGGTGTAATAAGAAGTTTCAAGCGGATAGGCAATCATTCATTGCCTGAAGCAGAGTGCGAAAGGGGTTCAAAGCAACGGGAATAAGTATTGTGTCCGATACCAGAATAGATCAACAGGCAAGTGGCCCGTGAATTACATACATAGTCAAGCACGAGGAATAACTCTGACAACAGGGTGTACAGGAGAGTCAGGTTTCGATCCTGTGGAACGGTGGGTTATGGGCCCACCATGTGGGTTAAAAGTAGGAAAGGCGGTGACGTCTTGCACAATCATGTAAGCAAGGCATGTCAGAGGAGAGTCTATGGGTCATGTCGGCAACAACATAGGTACCAAGGGCGAGGGACGAAGAGAACCCTTTTCCTGCTCGTTGAACGAGGCGGACCAATAGGCAAAGTTCTCGTCCATCGGCGGTTACCGGAAGTTATCAACAGTAGAAACAGGGTTACACCAGACAGGAAGGTACACCGAGGTGTTTACCTAAGCAGGGGATTACCACTGCTCGATTAAGTAGTTTACAAGTAAGTTTGAACAAAACAACGGAAAGGAAAATGTGCTTAAACACGTATATCAGGGGTATATCCTTCCCAAGGACAAGCAGAGCATGATATCCATGACAGGATATTATGTAGAAAACTCCTTAGGTAGGGGAGAGAAATTTCATGATATTACCCATACAGCGGTGTTTGGATAATTGAGCAGGAAACATTTATCATTGGGCTTCAAATGTTCTTGTTGAAAATTGGAGTACCATAGACATGCTTCGAGATAGCATTGACATGGTCTTCGAGCAAAAGGTCAGACTTTAGATATAGGAAGGATCCATTAGGAACAACTGGTAGGATAAGTCTTACAATTTCCTCAGGGAAGAATGGCTAAACTTGCTAAAAAGGATACTACAATAATAGGTCCTCCACCCAGGGGGGGTGCTAGGCATGACATCATGTTACCAGGTCATCAAAGGACCAATGTTATAACTCTTGAAAATATGTTCCAACCATCATATCTGATGGAGATTCAGATATGATGGGTGTCAGGATACCTCAGGCTCAGGATGCCCGAGAAGAAAGGTGCAACACAAATTGACGGGATGACACTGTAAGATTCTCGGGAAATGAACTAAGAAGTGATTTCCGTTAACAAGAGTTCATCATTAACCCAAGGAGAGGATGATGAGGTGGCTGATGGACTCAGCGATAATTCAACGAGGTATCCAAAAGATGGATCTCCACAATTAAGTGAACAAGGAGATAACATTGGTCAGATCAAATGATATAAGGAAGTATGCTCGAGGAAAACATACACAATTAAACATTGGTTGAAAGGTGCGCCCGAAATATGGGTTGGGTTGCACGACCAATGTCAGAATGGTGATTCAATAGTCAATAGTCTAAGAATGAACTTTCGACCATTAACTTCAAAAAATAGGGTTGCTAGAAGGAAAGAATCCAAACAACACCGTTCACTTGTTGGAATTAACACGGGGACCAATAAAGAATGGTGATGGTGAGAAGTATTTCTATGCCAAGAATTCTCAAGAGGTGGAACAAATCTCAAAACATTCTTGACATAAAGGATGGTAATACTCCAAGGTAAAGAAGAACAATTGCTGGATAGCAAGGAACTCAAGGTATAACACCAAACATGAACAAGCTTGTGTTGGTGGGAAGGCAATAAAGTGGTCGACGATAATACAATTCATCGAGGGCAAGGATGTTCTTTCTCATCTTGAATTCAATTGATATCCTGGATGAGCTCAGAATGTTGATGATCACGACACCTTTGTCACGAGAGTTCATGAAGATGTAATCGATCGGTAACGACATCAAGTCAAGTAATGATGAAGTGAAAGGTTATTGGAACCAAGGGTACGACACAAACTCGAAACCAAGCTTGTTGTTCAAGGCGAAATGATAAGACGATGAGGATCGACGTAAGGTTAGTTCATCGTCGAAATTTGGTGCTCCGAGAATAAGGACCAGGTAGCACAGTTAGAATCGGCACGACAATGATATAGCCAAACAGGCTAGGAATGGCGTGATCGGGTACAAACTCGTACTTATAGAAGCTTACTGAAGAGTTGTTGAACCGAAGAGCGGACTCGGTTCAGTTATCGGTGTCTTTGAGTGTTCAATAACTCAGAGCCCACGAAAAATTGGAATCAGTGGGAAGGTAGCACTTGATGAAGAACTCATAAGGAGTTATGCAGTTCCATGATAATCTCGAGATACCAGGGGGGTAATACTCGACACAAGATCAAAGTAAAGGTGGGACTGGTGTATTGATCCATAGAAGACAATTGTTTTAACTTGTCCGAGAAATGAGATCAAAGAAGAACAATCATGGTCGGAACCACGGTTGCAAAAGGCCAGATCCTAGATATAAGATGAACTTATACCAAAGGAATAATTTATTTAAAAGAAGCTTTAATGATAAGATCTACATCGTGTCCATGGGCATGAACACAAGTTCAAGGTCGACTCCCACTTCTCCAATGCATAACCTTTCATTCACTTCTCACGTTCGATGAAGATGCAGTGTTGAAATTTTATCTGGTGAAGCACCAGAAGAGTATGACTCGTGAAAACTTTCGGGTTCACACGGTTTAGAGAAGGCATATGTTCAACCCACAGGGGCTTCTTAGAAACGTATACCACAAGTTTCAAGAGTAAATAACACAAGCTCGAAAGTAGAGCATGGTTGGCCAAGCAGAGGATACAACTTAACAAGGGCATCATGTATCAGGGGAAGAACTCACAAAGTGATCAAATGTGAAGGACACTGTCGGATAACAATCCAACAAAGGACTTGATGGTCCACAAAGGATCTGATACGAGTATCGGTACTCAACTAGAGGAAGAAGAATGCAAGGAGATCAGATTATAGAAACAACTGACTAACTCAATTGTCAAATGCAAAGGAATTATGATTTCCAATTCAAGGGATCAGAAGCAATGCTCTGATTAGGGATGGATAAGTTGAATAGACTTAGGGTACAATCAACGACAATTGGATTGGTCGAGAACCAATTCCAGTTAAAAGAATGGAAGCTCAGCCAGAAAGGTAATTTATAAGGATCAATGATGATTGCGTGTATTCGCAGAATATTGAGTCAACAGACTCAAAATGATAATGACAAGGAATGTCATTAAGACTACGAGACTTATGGGATTAACCATAATGCAAGCAAGCAAGAATTTCAAGAGCCAAAGGCCCCAAAGGATTTTCGGAAGATCGAATATTATTTCGAAGACTCTTGTGAAACACATGAACAACTAGGGATGAGCGGATACTCGACAAGTGCGAGGATTTATTCGAAGGGGTATTCATGTGGCAAAGAACTGCTAGGCAGTAGGCACGAAGTATTCTCGGAACAATAGAGAAAACTTCGGGTATCTTGTAATAACAAGAACAATGGGGAATGATCGTAAGAATGGCAAGTGTAAGTAGTTATCCATAAGGATTTATCGGTGGTCGGGAATAGCAAAAGTGATGGGCACAAAGTCTCGAGAGAATATCAAAGAGTATCTCCGAAATCTTCTGGTGCAGTCGGTGACCATCTGGACTGAAGGGGCTCTCCGGGAGAAAGTATTTTCGAGAACCTAAAGTTAGTTTTTAGTAAAAATCGTTTAACCCGAATAGAAGAGGGTTCAGAATCCCAGAGTAAAGGTCGAGGAATAAAAGATCCTAATACCTCCCGATGGCGACGTGGGCCCATGGGCCACACAGCCATGTTAGTAAAAGTTTTTCAACGACTAGACTCGACTTCGGCCAAGGAGTTGGAAAGGGGGATTCCTACAGGCAGTCGGCTCTGATACCAACTTGTGACGCCCCCGATTCAATCGTACACTAATTATGCACGCAAACATGTACGATCAGGATCAGGGACTCACGGGAAGATATCACAACACAACTCTAAAACATAAATAAGTCATACAAGCATCATAATACAAGCCAGGGGCCTCGAGGGCTCGAATACAAGTGCTCGATCATAGACGAGTCAGCGGAAGCAACAATATCTGAGTACAGACATAAGTTAAACAAGTTGCCTTAAGAAGGCTAGCACAAACTGGGATACAGATCGAAAGAGGCGCAGGCCTCCTGCCTGGGATCCTCCTAACTACTCCAGGTCGTCGTCAGCGGGCTGCACGTAGTAGTAGGCACCTCCGGTGCAGTAGGGGTCGTCATCGACGGTGGCGTCTGGCTCCTGGACTCCAGCATCTGGTTGCGACAACCAGGTAGAAGGGAAAGGGGGAAAAGAGGGAGAAAAGCAACCGTGAGTACTCATCCAAAGTACTCGCAAGCAAGGAGCTACACTACATATGCATGGGTATATGTGTAAGGAGGCCATATCAGTGGACTGAACTGCAGAATGCCAGAATAAGAGGGGGATAGCTAATCCTGTCGAAGACTACGCTTCTGGCAGCCTCCGTCTTGCAGCATGTAGAAGAGAGTAGATTGAAGTCCTCCAAGTAGCATCTCCAAATAGCATCTCATAGCATAATCCTACCCGACGATCCCCTCCTCATATCCCTGAGGTAGAGCGACCACCGGTTGTATCTGGCACTTGGAAGGGTGTGTTTTATTAAGTATCCGGTTCTAGTTGTCATAAGGTCAAGGTACAACTCCAAGTCGTCCTGTTACCGAAGATCACGGCTATTCGAATAGATTAACTTCCCTGCAGGGGTGCACCACATAACCCAACACGCTCGATCCCATTTGGCCGGACACACTTTCCTGGGTCATGCCCGGCCGCGGAAGATCAACACGTCGCAGCCCCACCTAGGCAAAACAGAGAGGCCAGCACGCCGGTCTAAACCTAAGCGCGCAGGGGTCTGGGCCCATCGCCCTGAGCACACCTGCACGTTGCGTGGGCGGCCGAAAGCAGACCTGGCCTAGTGGCGTTCCAGTCCAATTCGGCGCGCGCCGCTCCGTCGCTGACGTCTGAAGTGCTTCGGCTGATACCATGACGTCGGGATACCCATAACTACTCCCACGTAGATGGTTAGTGCGTATAGGCTCGTAGCCGACTCAGATCAAATACCAAGATCTCGTTAAGCGTGTTAAGTATCCGCGAACGCCGAACAGGGCCAGGCCCACCTGTCTCCTAGGTGGTCTCAACCTGCCCTGCCGCTCCGCCACAAAGTAACAGTCGGGGGCCGTCGGGAACTCAGGCCCACCACTACCTGGATGGAGCCACCTGCCCCTTCAGCCCCCATCGTCAGAATCACTTGCGGGTACTCAATGAGCTGACCCGACTTTAGTCACCATCTGTATAGTATGTATGTATGTATAGTATATACCCGTGATCACCTCCCAAGTGATCACGGCCCGATAGTATAGCAAGGCAGACTGACAAGAATGTAGGGCCAATGATGATAAACTAGCATCCTATACTAAGCATTTAGGATTGCAGGTAAGGTATCAACAGATGTAGCGACAATGTCAGGCTATGCATCAGAATAGGATTAACGAAAGCAGTAACATGCTACACTACTCTAATGCAAGCAGTATAGAGAAGAATAGGCGATATCTGGTGATCAAGGGGGGGGCTTGCCTGGTTGCTCTGGCAAGAGAGAGGGGTCGTCAACTCCGTAGTCGAACTGGTCAGCAGCAGCGTCGGTCTCGTAGTCTACCGGAGAGAAGAGGGGGAAGAAATAATGAATACAGAGCAAACAAAGCATCACAAAATATAACAAGGCAATACGCGGTGTTCGGTGTGCCCTAACGCGGTAGTAGGTGATACCGGTGAAGGGGGGGAAAACATCCGGGAAAGTATTCCCGGTGTTTCGTGTTTTCGGGCAGAGGAGCCGGAGGGGGAAAGTTGCGAGTTCGATAGGTTAGGGGTGTGTGGCGGACGAACGGGTTGCGTATCCGGATTCATCTCGTCGTTCTGAGCAACTTTCATGTTGAAAATATTTTAATCCGAGTTACGGATTAAAAGATATGATTTTTAAAAGATTTTAACAATTTTGGAATTTAATTATTTATTTAATTAATTCGAAAAAATGTATTTATGACGTCAGCATGATGTCATGCTGACGTCAGCAGTCAACAGGGGTTGACTAAGTCAACCCTGACAGGTGGGTCCCGTTCGTCATACACTGTTAACTAATTAACCTAATTAAGTTTAATTAACAGTAGTTAATTAGGTTAATTAACCAGGATTAATTAGATTAATTATTTACTAAATTAATTGATTA
>NC_057806.1:415514666-415516179 GCF_018294505.1 Triticum aestivum
GTATTTTCTTTCTGTTATTTATTTTCTATACCGTTTTATTCCATTTTAAATCTTTTAGGCATTTTCTAAAATATGTTTGTTGCACTGCAATTACCCTTGTAATATTCGGCAACCACCGAACATTTTTGTTTCAATTTTTTTTTTAAAAAAATTTCTTGTTGACATTAATTTGAATTTGAATTTTGAAATGGTTTCGAATTCATGCAAGATCACCAACAGTAACCGAGGTGACGTGGCATCGTTAACGGAGGTTTACTGTAGCTTAATTACCCGGGCGTCACAAGGAGGTTATCCTTGATGGACAGGTGGTGCCTTAGAAGGACACCTTTTGATTTTTGGGGTCAATGCTGGAGAAGGATGGGGATATCGATGAAGATGTGAACCATTGAATCAAAGACGGATGGATGAAGTGCGCCAAGCTTCTGGCGTTCTTTGTGACAAGAGTGCCACAAAAGCTAAAAGGCAGGTTCTATAGGACGACGATTCGACCCGCCAATGTTGTATGGCGTCGAGTGTTGGCCGACTAAAAGGCGACATGTTCAACAGTTAGGTGTGGCGGAGATGCGCATGTTGAAATGGATGTGGCTACACAAGGAAGGATGGGGCCCGAAATGATATAGAAGATAGAGTTGGGGTAACACCAATTGGATAGAAGCCTGTCCAACATAGTATGAGATGGTTTGGGCATATTCAACGCAGGCCTCCAGAAGCTCCAGTGCATAGCAGACGGCTAAAACATGCTAATAATGTCGAGAGGACGGGGTGGACCGAACTTGACATAGGAGGAGTCCACAAAGGGAGATCTGAAGAACTGGAGTATCACCAGAGAACTAGCCATGAACATGACATGGGTGAGTGGAAGCTTGTTATCCATGTGCTAGAACCATGAGTTGGTTGCAAGATCTTATGGGTTTTAGCTCTAGCCTAAACCAACTTTGAGATTAAAGGCTTTGTTTTTTAGTCGAATGACTAGTCGTGACTAATGATCGACTAGTCAACGAGTCGCAACTGGCAGGTCGACTCAACATGTCGACTCGACTAGTTGGTTGAGTCGAGTGACTCGATCGGCTAGTCTCGACTAGTCGTGGTTTTTGAGTCAAACGAGTTAAATTGGCCCCACCTGTCATATTTTTTCTCTATTTGTGTGCCCAATCGATGGAGTGTTGCATGAGAGCTTCACAATGACTTCTTAAAGCTTTGAGGATCGCTGATGGCGACGAGCAATGTTCAGGATATCGGTAACTTGTAGCTGCTCGGTCGGTGAGGAGTAGGGATTAATCGGGGAATCGACCTATTAACTAAATTTATTTGTAGGTTAATTATAGGGCCATATCTATATATCTTAACTACATAGGAACACACAATGTACTAAATGCCTAAATATGCCATTGTGCTGCTGTTGCTGCTGGTCTCGGAGAAAGGGAGGGGGAGAGGGGGCGGCAACCTGGAGCTGTGTTGCTGCTACTGGTCACAGAGAGAGGGAGGGAGCGGCGACCTGGAGCCTTGCTGCTGC
>NC_057806.1:415855254-415870696 GCF_018294505.1 Triticum aestivum
CCGCCGTCGCCCGCCGCCGCCACCGCCGCTCGTCGCCCCGCCGCCGCAGCCCCGCCTCGCCGAAGGTAACGCCGCCGTTGCCGCCACCATTTTTTTTGAAACCGATCTGGTTTTTTTAGAAACCCTAGTTCGTTTTTTAGATCGGTTCGCCAGTTTTTCGTGGTTTAGTTACTTTGCGGACGTTCGTCGGTACGTTCGTTTTAACGAACAGACTTCACTCGTTAGTAACAGACAACGAACGCTCGTTCGTTAGCCTGTTCGTCAGTTTTCTTTTTCTTGGATTTTCCGCGATTATTTTCAACCGCGATTTCTGATCCAATTTTCGTTTTAGTTTATCTTTTCACTCGTTTGTCAGAATCAGGCGATTCAAGCACCTAGATCTTCGTCTCGAGACCCTCTTTCTGTTTAACCAACTTGAACAAGCTTTTGCTACTATAAAATTTGACGTTAGTCCAGATTAGTAAACAGATCTTGTTTCTTTCGCAGTTTGAGTTTCGTTGCTCCGTTTGATTTGATTCTTTTTGCAAACTGGAGTTCTTAAGTTGAACTTTCTGGTTAGATCTTCTTATTTGAGTTTTACCCGTGCTGCGTTGCTTGATTGCTTATGTATGCTATTGTTTGTTTGTGATAGAACACCCGGAGTGCGAAGCGTGCTACTACGAATCCCTAGGTTTTGCGGATCATTAGCAAGGCAAGTAACACTTTGATCATACCCCTTTATCACCCGGTTTTTATGCATTAGTTCCAATCCTCAAACATTGCATGGTTAGGTTGTGATTAACATGTGGGTTGGGAAGTAGTTGATGAGGTAGAACCTATTGCCGTGTTATATTCAAACCCTTGGGAGTTACTTCTACGTGTTGCTTATATCGCTATGCTATGCTCGTAGACGTGGTCTGGGTGAGTGAAATCCATGACAGATGTGAGATTGTTAATTAATGGTTCAACTTAAGGTGGCAACTTGAATACACATCTGGGTGGATTGTTTTTTGGGCACCTGGGGAATCCAGTGTTGTCCTAGGATATCCCGGAGTGCCCGTGTGATAATCCTATGGTCCGCCACCCAGGCTCAAAGGGAACTAAGATATTTTCATGCTAGAAACTTCCGTGTGTAGCCACAAGCTATTATGGGCTCTAGCATAGTTGAGTAGGTTGCGTGAATCTCCCGAAGAGGTGGATTAGCAGGTAGTGGGATGTAGGTTTGGTATGGTCTGCCCAGAGTAAGGGGTTAATGCTTCTGAAAGACTGTGTCTCGGTCATCCGTTTCTCAAACACCCTGTAGTGCGAGGAATCCAACGGAGGAGATCGGGTATTATGGGGAAAAGTGCGCAAACCTCTGCAGAGTGTATAAACTAATCATGGTTAGCCGTGTCCCCGGTTATGGACATCTTGAGTATCTAGTACTTGGAGTATCCTAAGTATCTCATCACTCTAAACTAATATTGTTGGGTTGTTAATTACTTTAATTGGGATTGAGTTGAAGGAACCTTCTCAATGATGTTCAACTACCATGATAGTTAAATAAAATCTATTCCTTTGTCGTAGGG
The DNA here is from genome assembly GCF_018294505.1 of Triticum aestivum. NCBI lineage: Eukaryota > Viridiplantae > Streptophyta > Magnoliopsida > Poales > Poaceae > Triticum > Triticum aestivum. Next base: position 415,856,802 of record NC_057806.1, read on the forward strand.
AAAAATTGGCTTTTCGCAAAAACTGTAACCATAGAGATTTCCACCAGCCAAATATGGATGTAGTGATAGCATTATTCTGTTCTTGCTCTACTGTGTTACTTTGCCAGCATATTCCATGTGCTGACCCGTTTTCGGGCTGCAACGTATTATGTTGCAGACTTTTCAGACGAGGAGTAAGGTTCGTTAGGTCGCTGTCGTGCAGCTCAGCTATGCTGTTGGAGTTGATGGTCTCACTTTATCTTCGAAGCCTTCCGCTGTTATCGTATTAGATGGCCTTAAGCCATATTTATTGTAATACGTTCTCTTTTGAGACATTCGATGTAATGAGTGTGTGATTGCTACTCTGTTATAAATCCTCGAGTACTGTGTGTGTCAGCATTACCGATCCAGGGATGACACTGAAGCACAGAGACTTGACCGTTTGAGGTTAGGTCGCTACAAAAACAATGTAGAATTTTTCATGGAAGTTCCTCAAAAATAATTATCCCCTTGTATATATCCATTGTATTATAAAAATAATGTGCCAAGGTTTGGTATTAGAATGTTTAAATTGCTTGTTTGGTGTGTGCAGCAGAAAAAATAGAAACTTTTGATGTGGTAATTTAATTTACATTTTTTACTAGAGCGTGATGAAATCTTGAAATTTTTACACAATACTCCTATGCAAATTGTTTATTTTGTCCTAATTTGTAAGAATATTTGGAGTTACAGAAGTATACGAATTTTCCAGATTGCTACAGACTGTCCTGTTTTTGACAGATTCTGTTTTCTATGTGTTGTTCACTTATTTTGATGAATCTATGGGTTGTATCGGGGGGGTATGAACCATGGTGAAGTTGGAATACAGTAGATATAATGCTAATATGAAATTGGAATGAGTTTAGAACAGTATCTAAAGGTAGTGATTTGCTTTATTATACTAACGGATCTCACAAGGTCTTTTGTTAAGTTTTGTGTGGATGAAGTGTTTGAAGATCGAGGAGTTATCCATATGAGAAGAATAAGGAGAGACAAGAGTTCAAGCTTGGGGATTCCCAAGGCACCTCAAGTAAATATTTCAAGGATACTCAAGCATCTAAGCTTGGGGATTCCCCGGTTGGCATCCCATCTTTCTTCTTCAACAATTATTGGTATACCTCGGGTTTTGTTTTGTTCACATGATATGCGTCTTTTGTGTTTTATTTTCTTTTTTCCTTTATGAACCATGCTAGTATGAGATAGCCCTTCATTGATTTGTAGAATTCTCTTTGTGCTTCACTTAAATCTTTTGAGTATGGCTTTATAGAATGCTCTTTGTGCTTCACTTAAATCTTTTGAGTATGGCTTTATAGAATGCTTTGTGTGCTTCACTTATATATTTTGAGATTGGATGTTGGTAAATCTATATTAATTGTAGAATGATCCATGAAATTCACTTATATCTTTTGGTGAATGAATAAGACTATCATCTAAATCAGGCTTGGGAGAGTATCATTAAAATATCATGCCTAGCTAGGGGCGTTAAACAATAGCGCTTGTTGGGAGGCAACCCGATTTTATTTTTATGTTTTTGGCTTTTGGATTGTGATTTGGTTTTTTAATTAGTGTTTGGCCAAGTAAGACCTTTGGGATGGCTTACGGTGATAGTTTATTTGATCTTGCTAAAAAACATAAACTTTTGCGCCCACTAAAGTAATTTTCAAAAATTACAGAAGTGTGCTTATGATCTAATTTTTTCACAAAATATTGATATAAAAATTTCCTACGTTGTCCTAATTTTTCAGAATTTTTGAAGTAGCAGAAGTATGGTTGTTGTTCGGATCATTATAGACTGTTATGTTTCTGATAGATTCTGTTTTCAATACATAGTTTGCTTTTTTTCTAGTTTCTATGGCTTATATTGCTCAATATAAATTGTAGAAATGATATGGTACAGTAGGCATTGTGTGAGAACAATTATTAATCTTATCTTGACAGTACCAAAGTGAATGATTTGCTCTTTATCATACTAACCCATCTCACGAAGTTCCGTTAAGTTTTGTGTGATTGAAGTTTTCAAGTTTTGGGTGAGATATCGATATGAGGAGAATAAGGAGTGGAAAGACCCTAAGCTTGGGGATGCCCAAGTCACCCCAAGGTAATATTCAAGGAAGACTCAAGCGCCTAAGTTTGGGGATTCCCCGGAAGGCATCCCCTCTTTCGTCTTCAAAACTATCGGTATGCCTTACTCGGAGCTATATTTTGATTCGTCACATGATATGTGTTTTGCTTGGAGCGTATTTTCATTTTACTTGCTGTTTGCATAAAATCATTGGATCGGAAATCTTGAATGAGAGAGAGTCCTCCCATGGCTATTTAACTATTTGACTACTCATTGATCTTCACTTATATCTTTCTAGAGTAGTTTTGTCATTTACTCTCGTGCTTCACTTATATCCTATGAGTAAATGGTTAAATGAATTGAATATCATAAAGCTGAAATTATATATGCTTCATATGCTTATCCCATGGGGAGTAATGAATTCACATCTAAGAAGTATATGTGGTAAAATTTATTGAAAGTTAGCAAACACAACATTGGCCACTTGAACAATTCGTGAAAGAATATTGAAGGAAGAGAGATTTCACATATAAATATACTATCTTGGACATCTTCTACGATTGTGAGCCCCATTAATTATTTTCAAGCTTGAGCAAATTAGTTGAAGTTAGACAAGGAAGACAATGTAATGAGTTATGTTTGGGTATATTTGCATAGAAGTTATATTGTTATGGATCATCTAACATGTGGTGCTTGCTTAGGATATTTTGCTAGCCAAAATTTTGTACTAAGTAGAGATACTACTTGTGCATCCAAAACCCTTAAACCCTGTTTCATGCCATGAGTGTCCACCATATATACCTATGGATTGAATAAGATCCTTCAAGTAGGTTGTCATCGGTGCAAAAAAAAGCAATAAAAATTGCTCCTAAATATGTATGATATTTTATTGTAAGGGAAAATAAGCGTTGTACAAACTTGTGATGGTAAAGAAATGAAAGCGACGGACTGCATAATAAAGGTTGCTATCAAAAAGGGCAATACAAATTGATGTTCCTTTGCATTAAGGGTTTGCACATACAAAATTAAAAAGCGCATGACAACCTCTACTTCCCTCTGCGAAGGGCCTATCTTTTACTTTCATGTATTTAGTTTTATGCAAGAGTCAATAGTATTCCTTCTTATTTTAACCTCAATTGTTCTTTAGTTGGCAAGCATCATGTGGTGGGGAAATATCCAAGCATATATGGCCATTCAAATATATTTGATCATGTATTATTATTGTTGACAATTATCTATATGATAAATAAGTTGGGAGGCAAAACATTAAGCCCCTATCTTTCTCTGTGTTTGACGGATGCTATTTGTTCTAAAAATATGCTTTGAGTGTTAGCAATCATGGAAGACTATATGATAGTTGAGTATGTGGAATTTGCTAAATCAAAGATCTTACATAGACCCTTCCTGAAAATAAGATGAATTGCAATTGTTTGGTGACTCAGAACATAGTTTGCTAGTTTTCAAGAAACTTTATGGTCTATACTTTAACATGTGAATAGCTTGTTACTTGATCATGAGAAGTTTTATAAGATGAGCTACTATTTATGATATGTAATGATGCTAGAAAAAGTGTTTGGGACTATCATTGATCAAACTTATGGACTATGCTAGCATTCACACTTCATAAATTATTTCTTTTATCATTTACCTACTCGAGGACGAGCAGGAATTAAGCTTGGGGATGCTGATACATCTCCAACGTATCTATAATTTATGAAGTATTCATGCCATGTTTACAACAATTTTATATGATTTTGTTATGATTTGATTAGAACTAACCCGGACTGACGCTGTTTTTAGCAGAACTACCGTGGTGTCGTTTTTTGTGCAGAAATAAAAGTTCTCGGAATGGGCTAAAAATTTATGGTGATTTTATGGACCAAAAGAGACCCCCGAGGTGTCGGAGTTGGGACAGAAGAGTCCCGAGGCGACGACAAGGTAGGGGGGCGCGCCCTACCCCCCAGGAGGGTGCTCCTGTCTTGCCGCTGCCTCGTGGACCCCCTTGACATGAGACCGACGCCAAAAATTCCTATAAATACCAAAACCACCAGAAAGAAACCTATATCGGAAGTTCCACTGCCGCAAGCCTCTGTAGCCACGAAAAATCAATCTAGGCCCTCTCTGGCACCCTGTTGGAGGGGGCCATCATCACCAGAAGCCATGGAGGACGAAGCCGGAGGGGGCCATCATCACCATGGAGGCCAAGGACCAGAGGGAGAATCTCTTCCCATCCAGGGGGAGGCCATGGAGGAGGAAGCACAATGGGGAGACTTCCCCCCCTCTCTCTCGGCGGCGCTGGAGTGCCGCCTGGGGAACCTTCCTCATCTCTTTTACACGGTCCACTCTCCCACACCCCATTGTAATCCCCTACTTGAGTGACAGAAGCTTAAACCCGAGTAAGGGGGTTGTTGCGTATGGGATAAAGGGGGCTTGATACTTTAATGCTATGATTGGGTTTTACCTTAATGATCTTTAGTAGTTGCGGATGCTTGCTAGAGTTCCAATCATAAGTGCATATGATCCAAGTAGAGAAAGTATGTTATCTTATGTCTCTCCCTCATATAAAATTGCAATAGTGATACCGATCTTGTTAACAATTGCCTAGGACAATTCCGCACACCGATCCATCATTATTCCACACTCGCTATTTATAATATATAGTAATATATTATAACTTTATGTTAACCGCACCTATTTTTATATTTTAGTTCGCTGATACCATACAAAGCTATCCTCTACATACCCACAACGTAGTTTTACTTCTCGCCTCTAGATGGAAGCAAACGTTTGTTATACGTAGAGTCATATCAGTGACATATAGGACTTGAGAGAATATTGATCTTACCTTTAGCTCCTTGTGGGTTCGACACTCTATACTTATCACTTCCACCTTTGGAAATTGCTACGATGATTCCTTGCACTTGGGGATTATCAGGGTGCCCCCAAGGCTTGTGGTCCCCTCGTGTCACCTGCTGGCCTAATTATGCCTCTATAAATTCTCAAATATTCCCAATACATCAGAGAGCCACCCAAAATACTTTTTCCATCGCCACAAGTTTCTGTTCTTCTGCGATCCCATCTGGAGGCCTTTTCCGGCACCCTGCCAGAGGGGCAATCGATCACGGAGGGCTTCTACATCATCCTTGCTGCCCTTCCAATGATGCATGAGTATCTCACCACAGACCTATGGGTCCATTGATAGTAGCTAGATGGCCTCTGCTCTCTCTTTGATCTTCAATACAATGTTCTCCTCGATGTTCTTAGAGTTCTATTCGATGTAATCTTCTTTTGCGGTGTGTTTGTTGAGATCCGATGAATTGTGGGTTTATGATCAGATTATTCATGAATATTAATTGAGTCTTCTTTGAATTCTTTTATGCATGATTTTTACAGCATTGTATTTCTCTTCGATATATCCATTTAGTTTGGCCAACTAGATTGATTTTTCTTGCAATGGGAGAGGTGCTTTGTGATGGGTTCAATCTTGCAGTGCTCAATCCCAGTGACAGAAAGGGACATGATACATATTTGTATTCTTGCCATTAAAGATAAAAAGATGGGGTTTATTCATATTGCTTGTGTTTACTTTGTCATTTCAACATGCGGAGGACCGGTCGCCATTTCGACAGGCTTGATCTTCGTCCAATCCACCATGGTCTTCGCAAACGCCATCCGAGCTCCACCAATGCACAACGAACGCTTGACAACATCAATCCGGGCGGATGCGTCACACAACTTCGCCATTGGACCAAAGTAGCTGCTCGGTACGGGCTCGGGGGGGGGGGATAGCCGGACACAGAGGTCCTTCATGGCCGATTCCGCCATTCGGTGCATCTCCATCAACTGCTTCATTTGATTCATGAGGAGGGTGCTACTTCTTGAGCTTGCGTTGGTTTTTTCCCTTGAAGAGGAAAGGGTGATGCAGCATAGTAGAGATAAGTATTTCCCTCAGTTAAGAACTAAGGTATCAATCCAGTAGGAGAAATGTACAAGTCCCCAATAGATGCACCTGCACAAACAATCAAACACTTGCACCCAACGCGATAAAGGGGTTGCCAATCCCTTCACTGTCACTTGCAAAGGTGAGATCTGATAGAGATAAATAAAACTAAACAAAAGATAAAATATTTTTGGGTTTTTGGTTTATAGATCTAAAAATAAAAGATTGCAAAAATGGTAAATCAGAAATTAATATGATGGAAAATAGACCCGGGGGCCATAGGTTTCACTAGAGGTTTCTCTCATAAAGGCAAATAATACACTGGGTGAACAAATTACTGTCGAGCAATTTATAGAAAAGCGCAAAGTTAGACGATATCCAAGGCAATGATTATGTAATATAGGCATCATGTCCGTGTCAAGTAGACCGACTCCTGCCTGCATCTACTACTATTAATCCACACATCGACCGACTCCAGCCTGCATCTAGAGTATTAAGTTCATAAAGAATAGAGTAACGCTTTAAGTAAGATGACATGATGTAGAGGAATAAACTCAAGCAATATGGTGTAAACCCCATCTTTTTATCCTCGATGGCAACAATACAATGCGTGCCTCGCTACCCCTACTTTCTCACTAAAGGAAATATGCCCTAGAGGCAATAATAAAGTTGTTCTTTTATATTTCCTTATATCATGATAAATGTTTATTATTCATGCTAGAATTGTATTAACCGAAAACTTGATACATGTGTGTATACATAGACAAAACACCATGTTCCTAGTAAGCCTCTACTAGACTAGCTCGTTAATCAAAGATGGTTAAGTTTCCTAACCATAGGCATGTGTTGTCATTTGATGAACATTATCACATCATTAGGAGAATGATTTGATGGACAAGACTCATCCATTAGCATAGCATATTGATCATTCAGTTTTATTGCTCTTGCTTTCTTCATGTCATATACATATTCCTTTGACTATGAGATTATGTAACTCCCGGATACCGGAGGAATGCCTTGTGCGCTATCAAACGTCACAACATAACTGGGCGATTATAAAGATGCTCTACAGGTATCTCCGAAGGTGTTTCTTGGGTTGACATAGATTGAGATTAGGATTTGTCACTCCGAGTATCGGAGAGGTATCTCTGGGCCCTCTTGGTAATACACATCATAAGCTTGCAAGCAAACGACTAAGGAGTTAGTCACGAGGTGATGTATTACGGAACGAGTAAAGAGACTTGCCTGTAACGAGATTGAACTAGGTATGAAGATACCAACGATTGAATCTCGGGCAAGTAACATACCGATGACAAAGGGAATAACGTATGTTGTCATTATGGTACGACCAACAAATATCTTCGTAGAATATGTGGGAACCAATATCAGCATCCAGGTTCCGTTGTTGGTTATTGACCGGAGAGGTGTCTCGGTCATGTCTACATAGTTCTCGAACCCGTAGGGTCCGCACGCTTAACGTTCGATGACGATTTTGTATTATATGAGTTATGTGATTTGGTGACTGAATGTTGTTCGGAGTACCGGATGAGATCACGAACATGACGAGGAGTCTCAAAATGGTTGAGAGGTAAAGATTCATATATAGGACGATAGTATTTGGACATCGGAAGTGTTCCGGGGGTACCGAGTATATTTTGGGTCACCGAAAGGGGTTCCGGGCAAACCCCAGCAAGCTATATGGGCATAATGGGCCTAGGGAGGGACAGACCAGCCCACAGGGGGCTGGTACGCCCCTCCACCAGGCCGGATAGCCCTAGGGAAGGCAAGTGAGGAGGGCTAGCCCCTCTTTCCTTCCCCGTCTCAAGGGAGAAAGGAAAGGGGGGGTGGCGCCACCTCCTCCTTCCTTAGCGTAGTGCCAAAACAAGCAAGGGGGGCAAATTGGGGTGGGAGCCCAAGTAGGATTCAGCCTACTTGGGCGTGCCCTGGCTGCCTCTTCCCCCCTCCAACCTATATATATATATATATATATATATATATATATGGGGAGGGGGAGCCTAGAGGACACACAAACATCTATTAGCCGTGTGCGGCGCCCCCTCCACACTTTATGCCTCCGGTCATATTGTCGTAGTGCTTAGGTGAAGCCATGTGCGGATCACTTCACCATCACTGTCACCATGCCGTCATGCTGACGAAACTCTCCCTCGACACTTTGCTGGATCAAGAGTTCAAGGCACGTCATCATGCTGAACGTGTGCAGAACTCGGAGGTGTTGTACGTTCGGTGCTTGATCGGTCGGAACGAGAAGAAGTTCGACTACATCAACCACACTGTCAAACGCTTCCGCTTTGGGTCTATGATGGTACGTGGACACACTCTCCCCCTCTCGTTGCTATGCATCTCCTAGATAGATCTTACGTGAGCGTAGGAATTTTTTGAAATTGCATGCTGTGTTCCCCAATAGTGGCATCCGAGCCAGGTCTATGCGTAGATGATATGCACGAGTAGAACACAAAGAGTTGTGGGCAGTGATCATCATACTGCATACCACCAATGTCTTATTTTGATTCAGAGGTATTGTTGGATGAAGCGACCTGGACCAACCATACATGACCACGTTCATGAGACTGGTTCCGCCGACAGACATGCAACTAGTTTTGCATAAAGGTGGCTGGCGGGTGTCCGTTTCTCCAACTTTAGTTGAATCAAATTTTACTGCGGCCGGTCCTTGTTGAAGGTTAAAACAAAAAATTTGATAAATCACCGTTGTGGTTTTGATGTGTAGGTAAGAACGGTTCTTACTAGAAGCCCGTAGCAGCCACGTAAAACTTGCAACAACAAAGTAGAGGACGTCTAACTTGTTTTTGCAGGGCATGTTGTAATGTCATATGGTCAAGACATGATGTGATATACATTATTGTATGAGATGATCATGTTTTGTAAAAGTTATCGGCAACTGGCGGGAGCCTTATGGTTGTCGCTTTATTGTATGAAATGCAAACGCCATGTAATTACTTTACTTTATCACTATGCGTTAGCGATAGTTGTAGAAGCAATAGTTGGCGAGACGACCATGATGCTTCGATGGAGATCAAGGTGTCAAGCTGGTGATGATGGAGATCATGACGGTGCTTTGGAGATGGAGATCAAAGGCACAAGATGATGATGGCCATATCATGTCACATATTTCGATTTCATGTGATGTTGATCTTTTATGCATCTTATTTTGCTTCGTACGGCGGTAGCATTATAAGATGACCCCTTACTAAAATTTCAAGGTATAAGTGTTTTCCCCGAGTATGCACCATTGCGGCAGTTCATCGTGCTGAGACACCACGTGATGATCGGGTGTGATAAGCTCTACGTTCACATACAACGGGTGCAAGATAGTTTTGCACATGCGGAATACTTGGGTTAAACTTGACGAGCCTAGCATGTACAGACATGGCCTCAGAACACTAGAGACTGAAAGGTCGAACGTGAATCATATAGTAGATATGATCAACATAGAGATGTTCACCATTGAAGAATACCCCATCTCATGTGATGATCGGACATGGTTTAGTTGATATGGATCACGTGATTGATGACCCACAAGTGTAGGGGATCTATCTAGTGCTTTTGATAAGAGTGTCGAATCCAACAAGGATCAGAAGGAAATGATAAGCAGTTTTCAGTAAGGTATTCTCTGCAAGCACTGAAATTATCGGTAACAGATAGTTTTGTGATAAGGTAATTTTAATGGGTAACAAGTAATAAAACTAAATAAGGTGCAACAAGATGGCTGATACGTCTCCGTCATATCTATACTTTTTGATTGTTCCATGCCAATATTCTACAACTTTCATATACTTTTGGCAACTTTTTATACTATTTTTTGGGACTAACATATTGATCCAGTGCCCAGTGCCAGTTCCAGTTTGTTGCATGTTTTTTGTTTCGCAGAAAATCCATATCAAACGGAGTCCAAACAGGATAAAAACAGACGTAGATTATTTTTGGAATATTCGGAGAATATGGGAAGAAAAATCCACGCGAGAGGTGCCCGAGGGAGGCATGAGGCAGGGGGCGCGCCCCTGACCCTCGTGGCCCCCCTGTAAGGCAGTTAATGCCCTTATTTGGCCGCAAGAAACCTAATTTTTAGGAAAAAAATCACGGCGAAGATTTCAGTCCAATCGGAGTTACGGATCTCCTTATATATACGAAACGGTGAAAGGGCAACCGAGGGAACGCAGAAACAGAGAGATAGATCCAATCTCGGAGGGGCTCTCGCCCCTCTCATGCCATGGAGGCCAAGGACCAGAGGGGACACCCTTCTCCCATCTAGGGAGGAGGTCAAGGAAGAAGAAGAAGGAGGGGGGCTCTCTCCCCCTCGCTTCCGGTGGCACCAGAGTGCCACCGGGGGCCATCATCATAACCGCAATCTTCACCAACAACTTCACCGCCATCATCACCAACTCTTCCCCCCTCTATGCAGCGATGTAACCCCTCTCTTACCCACTGTAATCTCTACTTAAACATGGTGCTCGACGCTATATATTATTTCCCAATGATGTATGGCTATCCTATGATGTTTGAGTAGATCCGTTTTGTCCTATGGGTTATTTGATGATCGTGATTGGTTTGAGTTGCCTGTTTTATTATTGGTGATGTCCTATGGTGCTCTCCGTGTCGCTCAAGCATGAGGGATTCCCGCTGTAGGGTTTGCAATATGTTCATGATTTGCTTATGGTGGGTGGTGTGAGTGACAGAAGCACAGACCTAAGTAAGTAGGTTGTTTGCGTATGGGATAAAGAGGACTTGATACTTTAATGCTATGGCTGGGTTTTACCTTAATGATCTTTAGTAGTTGCGGATGCTTGCTAGAGTTCCAATCATAAGTGCATATGATCCAAGTGGAGAAAGTATGTTAGCTTATGCCTCCCCCTCATATAAAATTGCAATAATGATTACCGGTCTAGTTATCGATTGCCCAGGGACAAATAACTTTCTCGTAACAAAAAGCTCTTTACTAAAACTAACTTAGTTGTGTCTTTATCTAAATAGCCCCTACTTTTTATTTACATGCTCTTTATTACCCTGCAAACCTATCCAACAACACCTACAAAATACTTCTAGTTTGATACTTGTTCTAGGTAAAGCGAACGTCAAGTGTGCGTAGAGTTGTATCGGTGGTCGATAGAACTTGAAGGAATATTTGTTCTACCTTTAGCTCCTTGTTGGGTTCGACACTCTTATTGAAAACTGTTGCGATCCCCTATACTTGTGGGTTATCAAGACCTTTTTCTGGCGCCGTTGCTGTGAAGCCATAGCGTGAGGTGAATATTCCCGTGTGTGCTTGTTTGCTTTATCACTAAGTAATTTTTATTTGCTGTTCTTAGTTGTTTTCTATCTTTAGTTATGGGTAGGAAACGCAAAATACCAAAAAATAGTTGTACCTACTGAACCAATGGTTGAAGAACCACTCAAAATCTATCACACTCCTGAAGCTTATTACTTGGATCATCTTTGATCCCTATGTTCTCGTGCTGAAACCCCAATTAGCTTAGTTGAGGGCAAATCTTTAGATGAGCATGCTTGTTATGTGCGACACCGCATATCTGAAAAAGGGAAACATTTACTGGATCAAATTCATTGTTTGCAATGCTATGCTTGGAATTTATGCGAAATATATGATTATACTTGTTGTTCTGAAGACCCTAAGAAACACCTTCCCTACCAATGTTTTTTTAGTGATAATGGAATCATATCTTCTTATGCTAAGGGTGTTTATAATTACTATGATGTTCAACAAATTGAAGAATTTGTTGCTTTTAAGGGTGCTTGTGAAATTGCTTCTTTGATTGAAAAGTATGATGCTACTCTTCACAAGTCTGAAAATATAGCCATACTTGAATATTGTTATGATAATTATTGTTCTAATGCCTATGTTAAACCATATATTGAGGACCCCTCTGCTGTCCAAGAAGAGATTAATATTTTGCAGGAGTCTATGGAAGAAGAAATTGATGAAACTGTGAGCTCATTGGATGAAAAAGATGATGAGAAGAGCGAAGAACAAAAGGAGGAAGAGCGGATTAGCTACCTGTGCCCACCTTCTAATGAGAGTAACTCTTCAACTCATACATTGTTTAATTTCCCTTCGTGATTACCGAAGGATGATTGCTATGATGATTGTTATGATCCCATTGATTCTCTTGAAATACCCCTTTTTGATGATGCTTGCTATGTTTGTGGCCAAGATGCCAATATGAATTATGCTTATGGAGATGAACTTTCTATAGTTCCTTATGTTAAACATGAAATTGTTGCTATTGCACCCACGCATGATAGTCCTATTACATTTTTGAATTCTCCCGACTACACTATATCGGAGAAGTTTGCACTTATTAAGGAGATGGGTTGCGTTTTACTATTACACATGATGATTTTGATGAATATAATATGCATGTGCTTGCTGCTCCTACTTGCAATTATTATGAGAGAGGAACTATATTTCCACCTCTCTATGTTTCCAATACGATAAAATTGCAAGAAACTGTTTATACTATGCATTGGCCTTTACTATGTGAGCATGAATTGTTCTTTTATGACATGCCGATGCATAGGAAGAGTTAGACTCCGGTGTTGCATGATATATGTTACTTTGTTCTCACTACTAAATTACAAATCATTGTTAATTAAAATTGGCTTTGATATACCTTGGGATCCGGGTGGATCCATTACTTGAGCACTATATGCCTAGCTTAATGGCTTTAAACAAAGCGCTGCCAGGGAGACAATCCGGAAGTTTTAGAGAGTCATTTATTTCTATTATGTGCTTTTATAAAGTTTTAAAATAAAAATAATGTGCCAAGATTTGCCTTTAGGATGTTTACTTTGCTTGTTGGTTTGTGCAGTGCAGGACAGAAACTTTGGCTGTAGTGCTTGATTTTACATTTTTTTACTGGAACGTCAAATGGTTCTGATTCTTTTCATAGTGTCTTTCTATACAAATTTATTATTTTTCCTAATTTTGGTAGAATATTTGGAGTACCAGAAGTATGGTGAATGTTCAGATTATTACAGACTGTTCTGGTTTAGACAGATTCTATTTTTGATGCATAGTTTGCTTGTTTTGATGAAACTATCGATTTATATCAGTGGATTAAGCCATGGAAAAGTTATATTACAGTATTTATAATGAAAAAACAAAATATGACTTGGTTTGCAACAGTACTTATACTAGTGATTTGCTTTATTATACTAACGGATCTTACCGAGATTTCTGTTGAGTTTTGTGTGGATGAAGTGTTCGAAGATCGAGGAGGTCTCGATGTGAGAAGAAGGAAGAGAGGCAAGACATCAAGCTTGGGGATGCCCGAGGCACCTCAAGTAAATATTCAAGGAGACTCAAGCGTCTAACACTACAAAAAAAAGACACATCCGTGACATTTTGGGCTGAACGATTTTTTTTCTATCATACATAGACACTTCTATGACGATAATTGTGACTAAACCCGGTATCATCATAGATGTGGTAGGCTCCTACTTCTATGAAAAAAAATCATGACAGAAAATGGGCTTTTCGTCCTGGGCGGTTCGGAGACGCAGCTGCATGACATTCTTTGGGCCGTCCATGACGGAAAAAACCGTGGTAGAAGCGAGGGGGAGGAAAATTTCGGGGAGTTCCCGGTTACGGTGGGAGGTCGGGGGCCGAGCGATGCACGTTTCTCTCGTACACATACGCGCATGTGTGTGAGGCGTTGGCTCTAACTGAACTAGAGAGAGGCGTTGGGCTCTAACTGATCCTGAGCGATTGCACTGCAGGCTACGCGTTACTGAACCCGATCGATCGATCGATGGCTGTTAACTTAACCCGATCGAGCGATTCCTTCACTACTGCTGCTAACTGAAGCCGATCGATTGGATGAA
>NC_057806.1:415870952-415989409 GCF_018294505.1 Triticum aestivum
GAGGGGTGGTTGAACAGGACCCCGTGGTGTGGAGGGCTGGATGAACAGTAGACGGTGGAGGGGTGCCCGTGGAGGGGTGGTTGAACAATAGCCGGTGGAGTAGAGCACGGTGGAGGCTGGATGAACAGGAGCCCATGGAGGCTGGAGGAGGTCGACGGTAGCCCGTGGAGGCTGGAGGAGGTCGACGGTGGAGATGAACAGTATCCTGTGGAGTCCCGTTTTGCGGTACGCCACACCCCTCCTGATCAACAGGACCCCCGTTTAGACTGTAGCGCTCCAACACAAGTCCGTTTCCTCCGTTTTGCGGTATGCCACACCCCTCCCGATCAACGGGACCCCCGTTTCGACCGTAGGAGGTCCGTTTCCTCCGTTTTGCGGTACGCCAAACCCCTCCCGATGAACAGGATCCCGTTTCGAACGTGGCCGGTTGAACACAAGGTTGTTTCCTCCGTTTTGCGGTATGCCAGGCCTCATTTCCATCGTCTGTTCCGTCCAAGCCCTCCCGATGAACACGACCACGCATTCTGTTCCGACCCAGCCGGTTGGCTCTCATGTGTTCCGTTGCCTCTCGATGAACACGACGCATTTCGTTGCCTCCCCATGAACACGACGCATTCCATTGCCTCCCCATGAACACGACGCATTCCGTTGCCTCCCCATGAACACGACGACGACGTTGTTTCTCCATTCTGACCCAGCCATGTACACGAGCCCTGGCCGTATGTATGCGCGAGTAGGCGTTCGAGACCCTGCCCGTATGTACGTATGTGGCCGTAATTTCTTTCTTGCACCCTGTCCGCTATACGTACGTGTACATGCTACGTGCGCGCCTCTACTACGACACGTACGCGCCTCTACTACGACACGTGCGCGCCTCTACATCGACCAGTATATATGTACGTACACGTTCGCGACCAGAATGACAATGCTACGTACGCTTTGACAAGGTGGGTCCCGACTGTCAGGCACTTCCTTGCCTGCAAAGATGTAGCTGGTGGGTCCCAGCAGTCAGGGGGGCGAATCATTTTGTTTTTGTTTTTTTGCCTGGACGCATTTCCTTGTGTGCGAAGGTGTAGCTGCTGGGTCCTAGCAGTCAGGGGGAATCGTTTTGTTTTTTTTTTGCCCGGACGCACTTCCTTGCGTGCGAAGATGTAGCTGGTGGGTCCCAGCAGTCAGGGGGCGAATCGTTTTTTTCGGATGCACTTCGTGCGTGCGAAGATATAGATGGTGGGTCCCAGCAGTCAGGGGGGCGAATCATTTTTTTGGACGCACTTCCTTGCGTGCGAAGATGTTGCTGGTGGGTCCCAGCAGTCAGGGGGAAACGTTTTTTTCGCGAAATACGGTGGCCCGTCCGGTGGGTGCCCGCTGTCAGGTGGATGAATAATTATTTTGCACGTAATAGGGAGGCACTTCCTTGCTGCGGCCGTGGACTCAGCTGTCAGCCTCTCCACGTACAGTCCACGTAAGATGGAAGCCATTCCTTGACCACATTGACCACGCCGCGCCGAGAGTACCAGGGCGGTGGACGACGGCGAGGCCTAGGAAGGGGATGATGCGGAGCCGGGGAAGACGCGGCAGTGGATGCCCACGCGTAGAGGAGTATGAGGGTTCACTCGTTCGGCTGCGGTGTGAGGCTGCCATCGCCGCAGAATAACAGGGGGTGTGGGTGCGTAGAGGGATGGCCTAGCCAGCGGTGGGAGTAGTAGGGGGCGGTGAGGCCTTCGCGACATCACAGCCGGCCACGGATGGAAGGAGCAGGCGGCATGACCAGCGCTGCTTTGGGCGGCTGGAGCAAGAAGACCAGAGGTTGAAGAAGCACTACGGCCGTTGGATGGACATCGTACGGTCACTGGAGCTAGAATCGTTCATATATTGACTAAAGTTGACAAAGTCCTCCATCCCAGTCAACTTAGTAGGCCACAAGTTAGCCTCCCACCAAGGTGGGTCCCAGCTAGCAAGGGGTATTCATTTTTTTTGTGCGTAATAAGGAGGCACTTCCGGTGGGTCCGAGCTGACAGCGGGGGGGGGGGGCGTTTTTTTTGCAAAATATGGTGGCCCGTCCTGTGGGTCCCAGCAGTCAGGGGGAAACATTTTTTTCGCGAAATACTTGTGGCCTGTCTGGTGGGTCCCTGCTGTAAGGTGGAGGAATAATTATTTTCCGCGTAATAAGGAGGCACTTCCTTGTGGCTACCGTGGACCCAGCTGTCAGCCTCTCCATGTACAGTACTCTTCGGATGGTAGTCGGTCGTTGACCACATTGACCACGCCGAGAGTACCACAGTGGTGGACGACGGCGAGGCCCAGGAAGGGGACAACATGGAGCCTGGGAAGACGCGACAGTGGAAGCCCGCGCAGAGAGGAGTACGAGGGTTCGCCGGTTCGCTGCGGTGTGAGGCTGCCGTCGCTGCAGAATAACATGGGGTGTGGGTGAGTAGAGGGATGCCCTGACCAGCGGTGGGAGTAGTAGGGGGCGCTGAGGCCTGCATGGCAGCACAACCGGCCACGGGAGGCGGGAGTAGGCGGTCCCGCCGGCGCTGCTTTGGCGGCTGGAGCAAGAAGACCAGAGATTGAAGAAACACGACGGCCGTTGGATTGACATCCAACGGTTACGTCTGCTTGAATCGTTTGTTGACGTATATAATAACTAAAAAATTCTTGCATACGCGTCAACTAAACAGGCCCACAAGTCAGACCACTCCCTTTTTTAATAATTTATATATAGCTCATGGCAACTTTATTACAGTCGTTTTTTATTACAGTCGTTTTTTGGTTGGCCAGGGCCAATTTCACATATTTCTGTGGGTTCCAAACTATTTTTAATACCGAAATGTCGGGCCAGATTTAAAGTACTTTGAAGATATATTTAAATTAGGTTAATGCCCAGTGAAATAGGAATCTAAAAATGTGAAAAAATTCAGAAATTATAAAGTAATTGCCAATTTGTCATCTATTTTTATATTTACAACCCATTTCATATTACTTTCAAGATTTGCAGGCGTCTTGAAAGAGTTGCAACCCATCAGGGCGTAGAAAAATAAGTAGGCCTTGATTGGGTATTCTTCAGAAAAAATAAACTGGGCTCATTTTCACAAAGAAAAAATAGCTGGGTTGGTCACATGGTGAACATAAAATATAAGCCTGGGCTAGACGGGCCACAACCTAGTTCAAACCCTGCTCCGTCTCAGCAATACCGAACAAAAAAATACTGCTCGAGTAGCTACGTCCCAGGTGTCAGCCGATCTTGTGCTGTTCTCTTGTCTATTGACTATATACGCTCACAATGTCATGGGTCCCAGATGTCAGGAAAACACTAGGAGGAAGCATTTTATTTTTCCATACGCTGACGTGGTGGGCCCCTACTGTCATCCTCTCCACGTACTACTGATTCCTGTTGTTTGTTGACCATATTGACAACGCGAGAGGGCGGTGCTGCAGCGAGCGCACCAAAACGCGTGGAGGGCGTCGGCGTTAACGATTTAGGAGATGGTGGGGTGGTGATGTGTGCGCTGAGGCGCAACCAGCCATGGGAGGCGGAAGCAGGCGGCCCTGTCGGTGCTGGTTTGGTTTTGGCGGCTGGAGGAAGATAGGACTGAAGAAACACGACAAACTGTAAAAGCAGCAGGAGTACTTAACAACCTTAACTGAAACCAGCAGGGGCACTTAACAACCAAAGCTGAAAGCAGTATGAGTACTTATACAGGTTCAACCGTACAAAGCACGCCTCGAACAGTGCTACTTTGCCTACAGTTAACCAAGGGTGAGGCCGCCAAGCCCTAGGACAAGGCCCAGCCGCCACCCCGCGCATCCACAACCTTCTGAAAGCGGCTTCATCTCGCAACGTGGTCAATAAACAGGATATTTGCTTTAGAGCCATGGAAAAGCATGAACATAATCTTCTGTCCTATTCTCCAAGATGGACAGGCCTTCATTATTTGAGACCACCCATGAATAAGTATCTTTCACCTCCAAGGGGAATTGAGTAGGTCGACATAAACATCATGCTGTGACCAAGCGCAAGTCTGACCCGACCATGGTCAGGCATCTGTATAGGAACAATAGAACTCGGCAGTTCCTGTTTCAAGAAGATCACAGCTGTAAAACTGTGTATAAGCAATAGTTTATGAACAACATATATAACAGAAAACAGCTCATACCATAAGTTTCTCGACACAGTTGGACCTGTTCAACGAGTGCAGCAGTGGCACACATATCCCACGTGGGCTTCCACCATTGAAACGCCCCACAAGGACCTCAAGATGATCAATAAAGTGTAGGAACTTGTGGATGTCGATCCAATCAACTTCAGTGCCATTAGTAACACCTGAGTTATTACAGAGTAATAAACGAGCAGACTGCTTAACTCTGAAAAAACCTACACGTGCCACCAATTATAAGAAAATATTAGTTAGAAGTAGCATCTTCGTGAGAGATTTGTTGCTACTTCTAAAGTTAAATTGTGATTAGTTAGACAGAATAGGTGGATTAATAAGTAATCGAGGCAAGAAGCAAGAACCAGATACAAAACTAACATCGATGAACAATTGGAACAATGTCGGGGTGGAAGATCGCAGTGAAGATGAGACCAGGTTCTGCTATTTCCATCAACATTCGTGCGCCAACTTTCAGTCTGTAACACTTGAGAAAGTTTATCCAAGTTCGGCCATAAAAAAGCAGTGATCTTCTTGGTTCATGAACCCAACTCGGAACTTATATCCATGGCTTGTCTTCACTGTGACCATTAAACTAGTGTATTCAGTTATGGCAAGGCCGAGCATCTTGAGTACATGTGTTCTAGCAGAGCAAATAATACACTGCAGGAAAAATAATATGAGAACACAGCATGTTCAAAAAAACTCCACCCTCCCAGATAGAAAAGAGGATTCTAGGAACATACTGTGCGCGTTTCAAAATGCCGTGTTAGGATGAGAAGGAACAAGTGTGGAATCTCGCCGAGGGCGCAGAAACCTGTAGGGTACTCGCACTTTGGGCACTGCAAATGAAACACACTAGATTCAGTAGGAAGAAAAATGCGTCAACAGCGGCGGCTGCCATACTAGCATTACCTGCGACCAAGGGACTTGGATTTACTGGGGATGGATGAAGAATTCGTACCTGGTTCTCCATGAGAAAACCCTATGCAATCGCCGAGAGGGGGTTTTATCTGAATAAGCAGATGGGGGAGAAGGGGATTCAGGCCCAGTGAAATATTGTCGCTTCGTCCGTCCAACTTACTGCTAAAGCTGGAAAGGGGGGTTGTGATTTGACGGCTCATTGGGCATTACTTCCGCGCTACGACCGGGGTGTGTCTACCGTGAAGTTATGCACTCTAATTTGTGCATATGGCACGTGGACCCCGTTGCTGGTTGCCCCACATATCAGCGAAAGGAAGTAGAAAGACAGGAGTAACTAGTTACACATAAATATATTTTTTGACAGAGAGATACTCCCTCTGTAAAGAAATATACAAATCTTTTATATCACAGGCTCACCTTGCCGAGAAATATACTCCCTCTGCAACGCACAGGCATTATGGGGGTTCAACTTTTTTATGGGGTTCAGCTGAGAATATAATACTCAGATAGGCTCAAGGTTCTGGACTTTGGTGCGCAGGCCGACCCTGCATGTTTGGGGGCCCATGTGTTCTACCTCAGCGCTTTTCATATTGCAAGCGATCGGTACGGTGCTGGTTTTAGATGATGTCGCAAGGCGAATACACAAAATTGAATAAAGCACGACAATTGTTGGAATGAAATCGAACGACAGTTCCTAACCAGCAATCAGAGTTGCAATTCTATCAACGATATACAATGTGATAAATAATAATGTCATACTACTTATACACACAGGACACTTGTTTCACCATGCCAGATTATTACATCAAAATCTCTCGGAGGATAGATCAGTTTGGCAGTTGTGTGCTGCTACTGAAGAATTTCAAAGTTGATTTGGACCAGCTCTCCTTGCCGAGAAAGTTTGATTTTCACATCATCCCCTACCGCAAGATATGATTTAGATTTGAACCTTGACCATCCTTTAGCATCAATCATCATGCGACCATCCTTTGTACTTACGGTATATTGAGCAGGTTCATTCACACCAAGGCTGCACATGGTAAGAGAAACTTGGCCGCGGTCACCCGGGTTGTTGAACGACTCCGTCGTTGCTCTAGGAATTCTATGTTTGCAAACAAGAAGACATACCCAAACAGTTAGATCAACATAGTGAATCATGTGAAACAACATGGAAAGAAAAAAGAACGAAGCACTTGGGCGTCCAATGCTTACCAAGAAGGTGGACATGTCGGTTTTTGTAAGGACTTTGGTATATGAAGTGTGAACTGCAGCCCAGTCTATTGCCGATGCAACTGCACGGGCCGGAGCAGATGCAAGTGCAAGTGCAGGTGCAGGTGCCGAAGCCGCTGCTGCTGCCGGAGATGGTTCTCCTTGTAGAGCTGGTGCCGGTGTCGGAGCAGGTGCTGGTGTCGATGCCCAATCCTCTGGTAGATCAGACTGATCCGCTGACGCGATCGGTGCCCAATCCTCAGTTGGATCAGACTGAGATGCCGCCGCTGTCAGTGCTAGAGCAACTGCCGGTGCTCGATCTGTGCGAGACAGCGGCGATCGTGTCTGGTCTGCTATGATCAGCTTTCTAACTTGACTAGGATCCGTGACCATGATCCAGTTTTTTTTCTTCATTTCTTTTAAATGCGAGAAGGACTAATTGTGGCATTTTTGTTAAACCAAACAACAGTTCATCATAGGGATTCAGCTTGTACTCAGACAACAGACTGATCCAATTTTTTCCAGTAATATAAGTGATGGACAATGCCTTCATTACTAACACGACATAAGAAGTGAAACCTGCAAAAATAGCCATCGTAGAGCAAACCAATCGGTTTATTCTATGATGAATGTCACATGGAAAAACCTGCATCGTAAAATTGCAGGAAAAGAAAGAAAACATGACATTAAATCAATAAGATTTAGACAGTAAATCAATAAGATTTACTTGATGTGACACGAGTGAATCCTTACCAGGAAATCACTATGTTGAAGTACTAAACAGAAGATTGATTGTCCAACTACCCGTGGCATGTAGGGGCCCCGCCTACTCCCACAAGCAGGACAGTCCAAAGGCCATGACAAATCGTATGGACCGAACATCCATGGGACTGGAAATCCTGGTGGGTGCGATAAACCCTGCAATGCATACAGATATTGGAGTGTAACCATAATTGATAAACCGTCCTCACAAAAAATATGATCTGGATACTTCAAAATATACAGACTGAATTGAGTGGACATACATTAACATAGACCGTTCTTAGGACTTTCCACACACCAAAAGCGGCAGTACTAATAAACAATACAAGGTTCACAAACACAAATCAAGTACTGAACAATAGTACTCCCTCCGTTCCGAATTACTTGTCGCAGGTATGGATGTATCCAGATGTATTTTAGTTCTAGGTACATTCATTTCTGCGACGAGTAATTTGGAACAGAGGGAGTACTTACTACAGACAAGCAAAGTTGCACTAACTAAACTCTGCAGACTAATTCTTGCCACCGACCTACAGGATGAACCCCGCATAACTGACTAGGCCATGGACTTCGTGTGAGATGTCTACATGCACCATCACCATCTTGTCAACCTTGGAGAAGCTAACAGAGTGGTCTTTCCACTCATAAACATGATGATGAAGACAAGCCGCATCAGATTTGTTGGGAAGCTTTACAAGAACCACACCCTTCTTAATCGAAGGCACAACCAGGAAATTGTTGTGGTCAAGTATAGCCTCGAGAACACGCCTGACAACAATGCTACAAGAAAACACTAGTTTAGGACATGTGGCGACGAGGACACATCAGCTGGATAGTTCAGCAGTAGAACTCATCATCAGGTCTTCCAGTTCACACGACATGACTTTGAGAACTTCATCTCCACCGCGGACCTGGTTCTAATTCAAACAGAAACCATATTTTATTACTACCTCCGTTCAGAAATATAAGATGATTTTTGATATTATACTCCATATATGACTACATATACGCACAGAAATGAGTGAACAAAGACACTAGAACATGTCTTCAAAGGCATGAGAGCAGAGGGATTACATGCAATATCGATAACACAAGTTACTGAGGCAAATATACCCTCTTAAAAGGTAGCATTGATGTTCATAAAGTACTCCCTCCATTCCAAAATTCTTGTATTAGATTTGTCTAGATACGGATGTATCAAGTCACATTTTAGTATTAGATACATCCGTATCTAGACAAATCTAAGACAAGAAATTTGGGACAGAGGGAGTAGTTGAAAGTAATCTATAAGAAATAAGTGTCAACCTCTCGCATGTTTTGGTCAAAAGAGGAATTTAGAACCGTCATTTGGCATACTAAAATCACATGCAAGATCACCCAGAAAGTTGTACTACCAATACTAGTACTGCGTGTTAGATGAAAAAACACGAGCAAGATCGAGAAAAAGATCATCAACAAGAGACATTACCTGGACTTGCTTAATGAGGGATCCCGGAGAGGGGGGCTTGGACAGGGCGATGGCTTTGAGCTTGTCCGCGGTAGTCTCGGCGGGGTACTTGCGCTTCTTCGTACCATGAGCCTCGATGGTTTTGGCCAGAGCCATAGACATCATGTTGGCCAGTGCTCCGGCGTCCATCCAAGAGAGGAAGCTGAGAGAGAAGAGTGAAAGGAGGAACGAGATGAGGGAGAAGCGAAGCGAGTGGGGGTTTTCTTCAAGAGAGGAAGCTGAGAGAGAAGAGTGAAATGATGGTTGCTTCGTCCGTCCAACTTACTGCTGGAAAGGAGGGGGTTTTGTGATTTGACGGCTCATTGGACATTACTGCGGCTGTTCGATCGGGGTAGTCTACGGTCACTCTACTACAGAGTAATTTAGTGCATGGCTGGTGGAACCAGGTGCTGGCTGTCCCACACATCGGCGAAAGTGAGTAATTTAGTGCATGACTGGAGGAGGATCCGCACGGTAGAGCGTGTCCACTATTTTTTTGAAGAAAAAAATGATTACAGCAAGCGTTTCCACTCTTACGACGGAGGAGTGCGAAACACGGCAGCCACTTGAACATACACAATGCTCCTACTACTAGGCATGTGCAATGGTTCATACGTCAGTACTACACAATCTTGTTGCTAGTGTAGTAAGATATGACGATAACAAATGATGTTGTGCGCATGTCAACTACTCCTATATGTAACATAGTACCGCTTTTTCGAGTGTCCGGTCGAGAATGAACGGTGAGATCAATGTTAACAGAACTAGGTCCACAGCGCACGGAGAGTACGGTGCTACAGTACTCCACGAAACATGAACCATATGAAGCACGAATAGTGTTAGGCAGGGTGTATGAAGGGTGCACGGGATGGGAGCAAAAGTTCCCTTCTCGACCCACTTTTGGGTGTTTGGCAGAGTGCATGAAAGGTGCATGAGTCCACACTAGTAGGTTGACAAAAATACACGAAGAGGAAACAACTATATTGAGATGAGAATGCAACCAAACACACCCACACGCTTTGTGCTACAGTGACTGATCTGCATCGTCTGAGTTTGATCCAACGGTCATGTTGCGCCGAGACATGGACATGCCCATGCAGAGGGCGCCTAAACACCACTGAAGTCCCTCTGCTTCTCAAGGCGCATGACGTTGGTGATGCAGGGTGCAACCGCCCACTCCCGGTCGACGGGAGCCAGGCGCCTCACCTCGGACTCCATGATCTGTTGCGCCGCCATGGCACCAGGTAGAAGCAATGGGGAGAGGAAGCAAAGGGGGCAAAACGGCTGAAAGGCAATGCAATCTATGGGAAGGTGGAGGGAGCGGGGAATCTTTTGGTTTTCACCAGGGTAAAACACCAGTCGACGACTTCTCACATCAGGGAGCAGTGGGTTTTTACAGGTGGAGTCATCGTGACTAATTGCTGCCGCGCCTGCTCCCGTCATTCAAAAAATTAAAAATCCTGCCGCGCCTGCTCCCGTCAATCAAAAAATTAAAAATCCTGCCGCACCCAAACACCAGAGTAATGCCACGGTGGATATTTAAATTTACCTGCCGGCAAGTAGATAAAAAAGGGGTGAAAAACAAATGTGGCGGCAGGCTAGCTAATCGGTAGAACTAGCCCAACTAGCTAGCCGCCGTGCTTCACTGATGTACTCGGTGGGAAAGGTGGTCTTTCGTGATTTGATGACTCATTTACTTGCTTTGGCGCTACGACCGAGGAGGACCCAGAAAACGCGCGGTAGGGCATCCCACGTTAGGAAGAATATATGTGTGCACCACCCGGGAGGACCCCGAAACCGCGCGGTAGGGTGTGCCACGTCTCGGCACGGAGGAAAAATGTGCGTGTAAAAATATACTGTATTAGACATAGTACCTATGGTTCGACTTTGGGACCCAGCCAGTCGGTCAAAAACACCCCACTAGCCACACAGCTTCATCATGCAAACGTGGCACGGAGGATAGATGTGGTTAGCTCCGTCTCGACCAGCCACAACGTCTCTTGTTCTAGGCGATTCTTCTATTTTCCAAGCTTTTTTTAGTTGTAATAACACCATGGCAAGCTAGCGCCGCTCTTCATGTGTGCCCGTGCAAAGGTTAGACGATGGAGAGAAGAGAGATTGAGATTGCAGACCTGGGACCCACCAGTAAGTGAGACAACGGTCATGCACGTGTTGACAAGGCACTCCCTCTACTCTACTCAACGCAAGTACTGTATAAAATCAAGTTATGGGACAAAGCCAACAACCGTTCGTTTTTTCAGGCTATCGACTTACACTTTGTAGTCCAGGTTGCCAGTTCGAATCTCGTCTTTCAGATTTGTTAGTTTTAGGTCCAAATTTGATTAATGACAAGTGGGACCCCCGTGTGTTGTTCCGATATTTTAGTGTAGGATGGTTTTTTTGAACAAACACTTTGCGTGGTTAGACAAGTAACGGCACGAGTTACACATTTTTTGCAAGTTTACGAACAAAAATGACAGCGGCATAGAATATCACATCCACCCCACGAGTTTTTACACCGTTGGAAGTGAGATCCAATGGCTTGGGAGTAGTCTTTGTAATTATGCGCAATTTCCAAACTCTCCAAAGGTTTTTTTGCAAATAAAACATTCAGGCCTCGTGTGTGCCGCGGCATCTTCGATCCAACGGCTCCCCGGTGCTCATATTAGGTGCTCCCCGTGGCTTAATTACCCGCTATGGTGATATGAGCATCTAGGTCGTATGATCAGTGATCAGATGGCACATGCGTAGTACTTGTACTTTCTGCGCATTTCCCAAACTCTATCAGCCGTATATTGCAAAATCATTCAAACATCCTACTGTGGGCCGTTAGATCTTAGTGAACTCGTATCACCATAGAATCTATGATGCGGGAGCACCTCATACTCTCCCGTGCGAGAAAACATAAGGTGCTATCGCAGCTTGGATGCTATGGTGATACGAGCTTGGAGGTCGTTTGATCTGAGATCCAATGGCATCTGAGCAGTCTTTGTGCTTGTAAGCAGTGGCCGAACTCTTTTGGGGCTTTTCTGCAAAAAAAACCATTCGAACCACCAAGGAGGTGTTGGGTCACAAATCCAACGCCTCCGAAGAGCTTGTATCACCAAAGCATCTAAGGTGTGGTAGCACATGATATTCTTACATACAGGAGAATATGATGTCCTCCTTCATCTTAGATGCTACGGTGATACGAGCTTCGAGGTCGTTGGATATGGGATCAAAGGGCATCTAAGTAGTTTTTGTACAAATTGTGTGCAATTCTCAAACTCATCAAGGTTTCCTGCAAAAATATTAAGACACATCATGTGAGCTGCTATATCTCAGATCTACAAGCTCCAAGCAACTCGTATCAGCATATAGCATCTAAGGTATGGGGGCACATGATATTCTCCCGGGGAGGAGGGGTGGGGGGTGCACAACCAATCGGTGGTTGGGAGGGTGGGAACAAATATAATCTAACAACCCTAAACAGAGCTCCACAATTTTATCTAAGGTCGAGGGGTTGACCCCCGACAATCATAGCTCCGCTTAAACACAACATTTGCATCTACTATAGTACTAGACTTAATATTCATGTTTCAGTTTCATGTTCATTTTAAATATTGAACTGAGGACCATGGGTGTCTTACATTTTACTCCCTTCGTTCCTAAATATTAGTCTTTTTAGAGGCTTCAAATGGACTGGCACATACGGATGTATATAGACATATTTTAGAGTCTAGATTCACTCATTTTGCTCCGTATGTAGTCACTTGTTGAACTCTCTAAAAGACTAATATTTAGGAATAGAAGGAGTATTTTTGAATTGGTGTCATACATGCATGGTTTGGAAAAATAGATGCACTATACTTATTGGATTGTTGTTGTGTTTGTGCGTGTGTGTCTCTGTGTGTGTGTGTGGTCATATGCTTGATACATACAAAGTTTTCTCACCTCCATATTGTTCATCTTTTAAATTTGAATTTGCATTGGAAAACTTACTAGGGATACCATGGAATGTGAAATCCACGTTGAGATCACTAATATCACAAACTCACTCCAATTCAACAACTCGTCATAAATCAATTACCACGTTGAGATTAGTATTTGCAAGGAAAATACAGGTATTGTAATACACATAGATTCATTCGGCAATTTAAAAGGTTCCTTTCGTATTCTCGAATTGTAGGACCCAATGGCGTACCAGCAAGACCTTGGCTCGTGTTGATCCTAAAAAAACCAGGCTCGTGTCCTTTGGTGGCGTGCATGGTACGCACATTAGGCAACCCCAACCAGTCGAGCCTCAACGTTTCAAGTCGAAATATTTGGCGGCCAGAATTCCAGCCCTAGGAAATTCCCCTCATGTTCTCGGTCCATAATGACTACCGATGAACAACAGAGGGATGCTTTAGTAACTAGACAATGTTACCTACAGTGCCGAGCACGGTTCAATTCCCTCGGTCGCCGCTTGTCAAGGTCACCCGTCAATTGCATTGCCTAGTGCTACTACTACTACACCAGGATAAGCACAGAATTGAGCCCGTTTGTTCATGCCTAGTACTTGAGTTAATATATCAGGCAATGCACTGGTATGGAGGGATTATCCTTTTACTCTGGATATATAACTTGTCTAAAGTCTAACTAAGCAAAATGTTTGACCAAATCCTTTCTTAAGAAATACAACAGGACAAATGTATGGCTTGAAAATTTATTGCATGATGCAGGTTATGATATTGTTTCGAATCCTGGATCTTAAATTTCAGAAAATCCAAAAGTGAGCATAAATTCTTGAAACTAAGCGTGGTCACGTGATATGGCACAAATATTACTTCGTAAGTTTTTTCTTCAATTTGAGACAAGCTGCTTATGACAAGTTGCACAAATGAAGAGCCAAGGTATTTTGGAACAAAGACCTGTCACGTTAAGGTGAACGCTTTCACTATTGAAACCGTGGGCGTTTACGTGCCGCTACGAGTCCCTGCTTCTCATTGGCAGGTGCCGTCCGAGCAAGCGTGTGAGTCGACAGGAGGCGTGCGAGCAGACTGCTGCGCCGGCTGTCAGGGAGGCGTGCGAGCAGACCGCTGTGCAGGCTCACCGGGAGCGGGCCCTTCGACCAGGCTCCGCCACCCACCAACGTCCCAACTGCTCCCACTTTTTATGTCGCTGGTGCTGCAGTTTCAAATCAACCCCGCACTACCCGGTATCGCTACAATCCTCTCTCTTCCTCTCCGATTCTCCTGTCGTCTACCTCCAACTAGCCTGACCTAAACGTACGCCATGCCGCATCACGATGGTCTGCCCTTAGTGTTCCAGTTTCCTGAGGAAGACACCCAGCTGGAGTATCAAGAACATAAGGCGCTTTGGGATGAGCTTGAACTGGCCTTGTGGGAAGACGCCGCGCCTGTCCCCGCTCCCGTTCCGGTTCCCGTCGCCCCGACTACGCCAGCGCCCATCCCCGTGGCATTGATGGGCTGGGAGCCGCACATTGTCGCCGAGTTTGATCCCACGGGGTTCCACGAGGTCCCCGCCGACTTTCACGCACCCGTGCACCTGCCAGCGCATGCGCCTGTGCATGCACTGACACGCACGCCCGTGCCGACGCCCGTGCACCTGCCATCGCATCCACTGACGTGCGCGCCTGTGCCGGTGCCCATGCACACGAGCGTCTCTGCCACACCGTTGACAGCGCATGTCCCCATGCGGGTGCTAGTGCCCCCCTCAGTGGCATGGATGGCCGCCGTCGACTGCTTCCTTGCACCAACGCCAGTCGCCTCCTCCCGCCAGTTGACTCACTCCGAAGTCCAAAACATTTTGGCCTTCCTTGAAGCTAGGCCAACATCCAGGAGTATGCCAACAACGGCGCAAGACGCCGCCGTCGCCGTCGGTCAGTGGCCCGATGGCACACAGAGCACGACAGAGGAGCCGCTTCCCACCGCGAGACGCATCCGCCGCCGCCGCGTAATCTAAATTTGCCATGAAAAACGTTCGGGTTGCCATGCTTAAAATCCGAATGTTTATCATTTCCGTTTATTTTATATCGATCGTCGTATAATTTAAAGTCGGAGTCGGACTGAACGAAAAGTATGGTTTGATCGATTGAATGTTCTGCTAGAGCCGTATCAAATTAAATATAAAACGTCATCAAGCCACATGTATTCCTTGTCATCGAACGACCTAGACTGCTTCAATGTCGGGCGCTCAACACATTTAGCGTGCAGTTAATTTCATGCAAAAAATAGTGCTAATCACATGACAACACGCAAATAATATCCTAGTAGTTAATATCCGCATGCACTTAATATACTTCCAAATTAACGTGCATTGCACGTACACACTGACTAGTGCTGCTAATACGTGAAACTGGTGCCGTGACTTGTGAACGCCTCCAAATATGGTCAACGGCAACATCGCCCGCGAGTTCGTCCTGTTTGCCCGTGCGTCTAAACGCAGAAGGGGAGGAGAGAGAGAGAGCACACATGGAACCCACCAGTAAGTGAAGGCGAATAGTACTAAAAATAATATTACATGTTATCCATTAATTGGGCTGTGGTAATATAAAAACATTATGTGAACAAAGGGGGTACAACAAACATTGCTATTCTACGTATATTGCCTATTGACGTGTGGCTTGAAGGCCCGGTCGCATGTTCGATCCTCGTCCTTTATTTTTTAATTTGTATATGGGTCCAAATTTGTTTCATGACATGTGGGCCCCTCGGTGTGTAGTTTGTAGCACTTTAGTTTGTCGGTCGAAATTTGTTCCATTCCAAGTGGACTATCGGTGTGTAGTTTTGTAGCTTATTTATAATAATTAAAGAGAACATCATAGTTTTTCAATAATACCATGGTGCGACGTTGAAGGCGAGAAAGGACGTGCGAGAGAGCGATGACCGAGCTAGAGGGAAATCAACTAGGGGAGTTGCGTGGGTTGCAATGTTGTTTGGAGTAGTTGTGGGCCGAATGCTATGAAAATATAATCTAAACCGACCGGAATAAATGCCTACACAAATTAATCCAAGGTTGGAGTGCCCCTCGCAATGTAAATAGCTCCAGCTTTGCGAGGGATGGAGAGGTAGTAGCTTCAACACGTGGAAGATACGGTGTGAGAAAGCGAGGTCAATCGAGAGACATATAGATAGAGAGACAAAGTGTGGTCCGACATTCATTGAACAAATATATATGCTCTGGAGAGATATTGTCCGATTGAGCTTTTTGGCAAGGGTGAGGGATGTAAGATAGAGCTTGAGAGATGATCCAGTCACAGACGTGTAGATATATTTTGTGCGTGGGAGGAAGCAAGGTCAACCGATCACATAGGGTCGTCGTGCGATCGAAAGAGTGAGACGGGTTGGAGAGAGTGACCTAGATAGACGATGTGCATGAGAGAGTATACAATGTGAATAGGTCGAATTGGGCTCAAACATGGTGATATATCATTTTTGTCCGAGAAAGAGCGAGGTCAATCAAGACATATGGAGAGAGAGAGAGAGAGGGAGAGAGAGAGAGAGAGAGATTGAGTGAGCGTGGCCCACCATGAGGTCGGAAGAGTGACGGCGGCTTGGATGGACTGACCTAGATAGACAATCTGCGTGAGAGAGTATAGCGTGTGTCGATCGAGGCCCGAACAGGGAGATATATCATTTGTGTGTGAAAGAAAACGAGGTTAAATGAGACTCAGATAAAGAGAGCGAGATTGAGGGAGTGTGACCACCGTGTGGAAGAAAGAGTGAGACAGTCTTGAGGGAGTGACCTAGATATACAACGTGCGTGCGTGCGCATGAGAGGTTGGGGGGCTAGATAGGCAATGCATGTATTTAGCGCGAGAGGGTGAGAGGGAGGGGGGAGAGAGAGAGAGATCTCGGCATGGGGTGCAATGGCGGGTGTGTGAGGTAAATACATTTGGTAACAGAGTGGAAAAAGGGGTTGTGTAGTTGAGAGACTTAGAGATCGGAACATGGAGAGAAAGAATGAACGTGTGTTGGAAACCGATAGCTTCCTAAGGTGGTTAGGAGAGGAAGATTGACCGATACAGGAAGTATGTAGTGTTTGTGCGCGGGGGGGGGGGGGGGTAAAAACAACATTTTAATGTACATAGTACGAGACTTAATATCGATGTTTCAATTCGGTGTACATTGTAAGATTTGAACCGAGGACCAAGCATACGGGTAATTATTTCGAATTCGTGCCATACTAAGTTTCGAAAAGTTGACATTGACTCAGTTTGTTGTGCTATTTTGTAGGTCATATGTTTGAATCCATCCAAAAAATTTCTCACTACCATGGTCTTCATCATATACATATGAATTTGTATTAAAAAAGTAGCGTGGATACAGTGAAATGCGAAATCCACGTTAGAATTGGAGATCGCTACGTGACACACACTCTAATTCAAATAACTAACTACGTGACACACACTCTAATTCAAATAACTAATTATTTGACACACACTCTAATCCACGGTAGCGTGGGTACCGTTTCGATTTTTTTTCAAATAACTCCTCATTAATTAATTTATAGTACTCCCTCTATTCACTTTTATAAGACCTTGAAGACATTTCAGACAATGTGCAAAACAGTTCATTTTAAGTTGTCTGAAACGACGTACAAAAGTGAACGGATGGAGTATCTCGTTTCGAATGACTAATTATTGCAAGGAAAACACGGGCATGGTAATACATACAGATTCGTTTGCAAATGAAAGAAGATTCGTTTGCATTCTCAAATGTAGGCGCACCAGGCAGACCAGGGTCGTGTCAGGGTGGACGCTGCTTCGGTGCCTTAAAAGCAACTGCCTTTGGGTCACTGACATGTGGGCCAGCCACCTGTTGGGCCCACATGTCATGGACACAAAGGCAGGTGCCTTAAGGCACCGAAGCATAGTCCTGTCGGGGTGGTCGCGTGTGTCAGACGGACGCGTAGCACCCAGCCACCCAGCCCCCCTCCCCCCAAAAAGGACGACGACAATATAAGTTTGCACTTCCACGTTTCGGATTGAAATATCTGGCGGCCCCAATTCCAGCCCTGCAAAATCTCTCTTTTCCACCTTCCCCTTTCGTGCCCAGATTTTGCTCAAATCCCTAATTCGCCGCCAACCCTCGAATCGCCCCTCCTCTCTTCTCTTTCCCCACCGTTCCCGACCTCTGTGCCGGACGACGACGATGAAGACGACGGTCGCGCTTCACCACCGCACTGGAGCTACCTCATCTACGCCCTCGTCCACCGCACCGGGTGGTCCACCGACAACATCGGCCGCCGCAACCGACGTGCCTCACAAACACCGAGTTCCACCGCATCAGGTGCGCTTCACCGACACCATCTCCCAGCTCACTGGGGCTACTTCAGCGAGCACATCATCGCACCTCCGCCCCCCAAGGCCATAGGGGCTTCACCAACGGTCTCGTCCACCGCATCGTAGCGCTCCGCTTCCACTCAAGATCTGCATCCGTGCACGGCCAGCCAATGCCAGCGCATCACCCTCAACGGCTCTGAAGTGACCCGCACTCTAACTAGGCGAGTGAGGGAGTCCTGGATTAGGGGGTCTCCGGACAGCCGGACTATATCCTTTGGCCGGACTGTTGGACTATGAAGATACAAGATTGAAGACTTCATCCCGTGTCCGGATAGGACTCTACTTGGCGTGGAAGGCAAGCTAGGAAGTACGGATATGGATATTTCCTCCTTTGTAACCGACCTTGTGTAACCCTAGCCCCCTCCGGTGTCTATATAAACCAGAGGGTTTTAGTCCGTAGGACAACATACAATCATACCATAGGCTAGCTTCTAGGGTTTAGCCTCTCCGATCTCGTGGTAGATCAACTCTTGTAATACTCATATCATCAAGAATAAATCAAGCAGGACGTAGGGTTTTACCTCCATCAAGAGGGCCCGAACCTGGGTAAAACATCGTGTCCCCTGCCTCCTGTTACCATCCGCCTTAGATGCACAGTTCGGGACCCCCTACCCAAGATCCGCCGGTTTTGACACCGACATTGGTGCTTTCATTGAGAGTTCCTCTGTGTCGTCACCGTTAGGCTTGATGGCTCCTACTACCATCGATAGCGATGCAGTCCAGGGTGAGACTTTTCTCCCTAGACAGATCTTTGTGTTCGGCGGCTTCGCACTGTGGGCCAACTCGCTTGGCCATCTGGAGCAGATCAAAAGTTACGCCCGTGGCCACCATGTCAGGTTTGGAAGCTTAAATTACACGGCCGATATCCGCAGAGACTTGATCTTCGACGGATTCGAGCCCCTGCCTTGTGCGCCACATGGTCACGATGAGTACAATTTAGCTCTACCATCGGACGGTATTCAGGAGATCGCACCGGCAGCCGCTCCGAGCCTCAATTCGGAGCCAGTTGCGCCATCCATGGACGGGTGGATAGACCCCATCACAGAGGCCGTATCCTCAGTGGCGATCGAGCCGAATATCGACCTTACCCTTCACGAGAGCCGTGTTGCCAAACTGTCGGATCCTTCTCCGGTCACGGACTCCGAACCGCCTGCGCCCACTCCTATCGAATCCGATTGGGCGCCGATCATGGAGTTTACCTTCGTGGATATTTTTCAGCACTCACCCTTTGGCGACATACTGGACTCATTAAGGTCTCTCTCCTTATCAGGAGGATCCTGGCCGAACAATGTCCGGCAGGATTGGGATGCGGATGACGAAGAAATTCGCCGCCCACCCACCACCCACTTAGTAGCCACTGTCGACGACTTAACCGACATGCTCGACTTCAACTCCGAAGACATCGACGGTATGGACGACGATGCGGGAGACGAAGAGGAACCACTGTCCACAGGGCACTAGACAGCCACCTCATCATACGATATATACATGGTGGACACACCCAAAGAAGGCAATGGCGGCGAGACAACGGAGGATGACCCCTCCAACGAAGGCAATGGCCACTCTAAGTCCCGCCAAGGCAAAAGCGGTGATACCGGCACAGGAGATAATAGCACTCCGGACAGTGCCGAAGACAGCAACAATCCCCTCCAGCAAGATTTAGGGAAGGAGGATGGAGAAGCCGGCCCTACAGAGAGAGCGACAGATGGAGAGGCGGAGGATGATAATTACATGCCTCCCTCCGAAGACGAGGCAAGCCTCGACGATGACGAATTCATCATGCCAGAGGATCCCGTCGAATAAGAGCGCTTCAAGCACCGGCTTATAGCCACGACAAATAGCCTTAAGAAAAAGCAGCAGCAGCTTCAAGCTGATCAAGATTTGCTAGCTGACAGATGGACTGAAGTCCTGGCGGCCGAGGAATACAAACTCGAACGCCCCTCCAAGAGTTACCCAAAGTGCAGGTTGCTACCCCGACTAGAGGAGGAAGCACCAAAACCCACATCCCCGGTGTATGACGCGGCTGATCGGCCACCTCCTGGCCGCGACAGAGAGGCATTCCAGCCAAAAACTCAGCCTACACCCCAATGCCATTCAAATAAAAAGGCATGGGGAAATACACCAGACCTGCGAGACGTATTGGAGGACAAAGAAAAGCACACAAGATCGATCTATGGATCATGAGGGCACGCCACTATGCGAGACGATAATCGTCACGCCGGATACAGTAAAAGTAAGTCCGGCCGGGCCAAACACAGTGGGCAAGACTCATTTGAGTTGCGTCGCGATATAGCCCAGTACAGAGGTGCCGCACACCCCTTATGCTTCATAGACGAAGTAATGGATCATCAAATCCCAGAGGGTTTCATACCCGTAAATATAGAATCATACGACGACACAACAGATCCTGCGGTATGGATCGAGGATTTCCTCCTACACATCCACATGGCCCGCGGTGATGGCCTACACGCCATCAAATACCTCCCACTCAAACTCAAAGGACCAGCTCAGCATTGTCTCAACAGCTTGCCATCAGAGTCCATTGGCTGTTGGGATGATCTGGAAGCCGCATTCCTCGACAACTTTCAGGGCACTTATGTGCGACCACCAGATGCCGATGACTTGAGCCACATAATTCAGCAGCCAGATGAATTGGCCAGGCAATTCCGGACACGGTTACTAACAAAGAAAAATCAAATCGTTGACTGTCCGGATGCAGAGGCCCTAGCAGCTTTCAAGCACAACATCCACGACGAGTGGCTCGCCCGGCACCTTGGTCAGGAAAAGCCGAAATCTATGGCAGCCCTCACGACACTCATGACCCGCTTTTGTGCGGGAGAAGATAGTTGGCTGGCTCGCAGTAATAACATATCAAAGAACCATGGTACTTCGGATACCAAGGACGGCAATGGCAGGTCACGTCGCAACAAACATAAGCGCCGCATTAATAGCGACAATACCGAGGATACAACAGTCAATGCCGGATTCAAAGGCTCTAAACCTGGTCAGCGGAAAAAGCCATTCAAAAGAAGCACTCCAGGCCCATCCAGTTTGGACCGTATACTCGATCGCTCGTGTCAAATACACGACACCCCCGACAAGCCAGCCAACCACACCAACAGGGATTGGTGGGTGTTCAAGCAGGTCGACAAGTTAAATGCCGAAAACAAAGATAAGGGGTCACATAGCGATGACGAGGAGGAGCCCCGGCGGCCGAACATTGGAGGGCAGAAGAGGTTCCCCCCACAAGTGCGGACGGTGAACATGATATACGCAACCCACATCCCCAAGAGGGAGCGGAAGTGTGCGCTCAGGGACGTATATGCATTGGAGCCAGTCGCCCCAAAGTTCAACCAATGGTCCTCCTGTCCGATCACCTTCGATCGCAGGTACCACCCCACTAGTATCTGTCATGGCGGATTCGCCGCACTGGTCCTAGACCCAATCATTGACGGATTTTACCTCACTCGAGTCCTAATGGACGGCGGCAGCAGCCTGAACCTGCTTTATCAGGACACAGTGTGCAAAATGGGTATAGACCCCTCAAGGATCAAACCCACAAAAACGACCTTTAAAGGTGTCATACCAGGTGTGGAGGCCCATTGCACAGGCTCAGTCACACTGGAAGTGGTCTTCGGATCCCCGGATAACTTCCGAAGCGAAGAGTTAATCTTCGACATAGTCCCGTTCCACAGTGGCTACCATGCACTGCTCGGGCGAACCGCATTCGTGAGATTCAATGCGGTACCGCATTATTCATATCTCAAGCTCAAGATGCCAGGACCTCGGGGGGTCATAATAGTCAATGGAAACACAGAGCGCTCTCTCCGCACGGAGGAGCACACTGTGGCCCTCGCAACAGAAGCACAAAGCAGCCTCTTAAGGCAATCCACTAGTTCGGCGATTAAGGACCCGGACACCTTCAAGCGCGCTCGGAGTAATCAGCAACTAGACCGCCCGGCACGTTCCGAGCTCTCATAGTAATGCGGCCCCCACCCCGGTCCCAGCCAAACTGTGAAATCTGTGCCATGCGTACATAATTATGCATGAAAAATACCATGGGCACAGGCGGGGAGGGGGGCATGACTACGACACGCTCCAAGACGCGGCTTAAACTGCACTAGGGGCTTCATGCTTCGTTATTTTTCTCTTTCAGGACTTTAATCTCCGGAAGCCCTGTCCGGCAGCATGATTGCCGAACACATGATGCAGCAACCAAGGAGGCAGAAAGCTATGTCACACCATGGAACTCCCAGGTGGATTACGATAACGAGTGAAATATTTCCTTTAATACTATTCCTCAGCTTGCCCTTGGAAGGGACATGTCAAACAG
The DNA here is from genome assembly GCF_018294505.1 of Triticum aestivum. Taxonomy (NCBI): domain Eukaryota; kingdom Viridiplantae; phylum Streptophyta; class Magnoliopsida; order Poales; family Poaceae; genus Triticum; species Triticum aestivum. Next base: position 415,893,143 of record NC_057806.1, read on the forward strand.
TCCTACTTTTTGCTTATCGCACTACTTGTATCATTCTGCTTTAACGCACCTTCTTGAATAAACAATGCATAGCATTAAGACTATTATTGCATTCTTCCTTTCTCTCTCTATATATATGTTCATTCATGATATCTAGCACCCGTACACTCAGGTACGGCCAATATGCTAGGGGCTTAAGCATACCCCATAATACAGCGTGAGAAGTCCGAACACTTTCGACAGTGCGACACCCCGAACTTATAGCATTATATGCATCAGCTCCGAATCATGTCTTGGGCCAATAGTTGGGTTTTCCCGGCTCCCATGTTTTGGTACCTTACGTTCCGCTATATCGGCTAAGGTAGCACTGGGAGAACTACTGCGATTATGCCCCGGTTCTGCTGGGCTAAGCACCTCAGTAGAGAAAGCTAAAACTGACTGTCATGATAAGGCGAGAGACTGGTCGCTGTTTGAGAGGTTTCAAGTCCCTAAAGACTTATGCCGCTTAGAGCGAGGAGTCAGCCCTGTCCGGCTTAAGGCGTGTATAGCGCCCCGAATTCGGTCTTCCAAATACTAGGGGCTTCGCCGAAATTTAAAATTATAGAATTCTATGGCTAAGTGAGAGTGATAACGCATTATAGTCTGATTGCCTTGTCCGTTGTGCTGAGAACCTCCCTCGAAGGACCCAAAAAGGGAACAAGAGTGCACAGGTTTATCCCAAACACCCCATCACTCATGGCGTGGGGGCAGAAGCCGACGACTAGCCATCTCTCAGATTTGATAAACAGCCGAACATAAGGTAATATTTTAAATTCAACAAGCGTTGCATAGCGCATATGAACAAGTTTTCATAATACAGGATTACATGAGCAAGTTTACTCAAATATTACATCTTCCGTACACTCATCCGCTATGAGACGGGCACCCTTCAGTACACCCTCATAGTACATCTCAGGATGGCGATGCTCCTTGCCCTGCGGTGGCCCTTCCTTCACCAGCTTCACGGCGTCCATCTTGGCCCATTGCACCTTCACATGGGTGAAAGCCTGGCGTGCACCTTCGATGCGGACGGACCGCTTGATGACTTCCATCCGTGGGCAGGCATCCACAAGCCGCCTCACCAGGCCGAAGTAGCTGTTGGGAAGGGCGTTGCCTGGCCACATCCGGACTATAAAGCCGTTCATGGCATGTTTGGCCGCCTTGTGCAGCTCGACCAGTTGCTTCAGCTGGTCACTCAGTGGCATCGGGTGTTCGGTCCCAGTATACTGAGACCAGAACAGCTTCTCCGTTGAGCTTCCCTCCTTGGCCTGGTAAAACTGTGCGGCATTCGACATGCTGCGGGGCAAATCTGCGAATGCTCCTGGAGAGCTCCGGACTCGGGTAAGTAACAAGTAATTTACTTTCACATGCTTGCTTTGCATATTGAATGCCTTACCGGCCGCTATCTTATTCATCGCATCAATCTCCTGGAGGGCCTTTTGGGCTTTAGCCTTGGCACTCTTTGCATTCTCAAGGGCCGCGGCAAGCTCGGACTCTCGCGTCTTCAAGTCAAGCTCCAACGTCTCGTGCTTCGTCACGAGAGCATGGAGTTCTTGCTGCACCTTTCCCACCCGTGCCTCTTGTTTTTCCCGCTCGGTGCGCTCCTGGGCCACTTTGTTTTCGGCCTCGGATAGCGCTTGCTTCAGGGTTGCCACCTCGGTCGTGGCCCCTGGCAAATTAAAGACGATCATGTCATTTTGCAATCGCATCCTTTTTGTATATGTACACATCTATAGACTAGCTATTACTTACCTTTGTTCTCCTCGAGCTGCCTCTTGGCAAGGCCGAGCTCTTTCTTGGACCCTGCGAGGTCCTGCTTCAGTATGGCGACCTCCGCAGTCAGTGCGGCAGAGGTCAGCAGCGAAGCCTGCATACGCATATAGACATACTTATATTAGACACCTACGATATTGTTTGATCCTCTATTCGGCTTTTCTTTGTGAACACCGAACAGAGTATCAGGGGCTACTGCCTATGCGGTAATATTTTTCTTATATTTTAAATACTTACCTCAAAGCCTGTTAGAAGGCTGGCACAGGCTTCAGTCAGTCCGCTCTTGGCGGACTGAACCTTCTAGATCACCGCACTCATAATAGTGCGGTGCTCTTCGTCGGTGGAAGCGCCGCGAAGCGCTCCCAGCAGATTGTCCGGTGCCTTTGGATGGACAGAGGTCACCAGCACGGGCGTCTTTCCCCTTTTGGAAGGAGGCCACCTGCCCGAGTCCGGAACCACTGGGGTTCCGGTGCAGTGTTCGGCTGAAGGCCGAACTCGGAGCCCTCGGCAGCTTTGCCCCCTCGGCTCCTGGAGTCCGGAAGGTCGCCTTGAGGTGCCTTCGGGACTGTCTGCCCTCGACCCGGTGCCTCTCGAGATAGCACCTCGGCATTGTCCGTAGGGCAAGGGGAGGTGGCGGTCGGAAGTGGATCGCTATCCATATCCGACAAGTCCAAGGAGCCGCCCGACAAAGATACGTCGATATGGGCTTGGGGTGGTCTGCATAATCATATTCGACATTAGGAGAAGCAGTGCGTCAAAGGTATGCTATGAGTTACTCTGGCATCCGAATACTTACAACTTCGCCAGGGGCTTGGCCCTGAGCAGCCACTCGTCTTCATCTTCGGTGGCGGTGGTAGAGCAGTTCGGAAGGAGAGTCCTTCCCTTCTTGGACACTTCGGTCCCCCGGTTGGGGCGGCCTTCCTTTTCTTGTCTCCCCCGACTGAAGGGGGAGCATCTTCATCTTCCTCCTCATCTTCGGGGGAGGAGTGCGTCGCGGAGTCATCGGACGATGAGCCCAATATCACTTGGCACCAGGAACTCTTTCGGGTTCCCTTGGCCTTCTTCTTGGTCTTCTCCGGCACCTTGTATGGAGCCGGAGTCAGCATCTCCGTCAGGAGAGCGTCTGCGGTGTCTTCGGGCAGAGGGGCCGGACAGTCGATCTTCTCCGATGCCCCCACCCAGTCCTGTCAAAGGCATGGGAGTTCAGACCCCGCGTGTGGTTAAGCTATGGGAAGTAAAAACTCTACCAGATGTACAAAACTTACCGGATTCGCAGGGCGCTTCGCGCTTAGCCCGCAGTCCTCGATGAGAGAGGGAGGGACCTCGGCACCCTTGAACAGCACCCTCCAGACATCCTTGTGCGTCGTGTCGAAGAGCTCGCTCAGAGTCTGGTGCTGGGCCGGGTCGAACTCCCACAAGTTGAAATCCCGTTGTTGACATGGGAGGATCCGGCGGAAGAGCATGACCTGGACTATGTTGACAAGCTTGAGCTTCTTGCTTTCCATATTCCGGATACATTTCTGGAGTCCGTCCAGCTCCACCGATGAACCCCAAGATAGGCCCTTCTCTTTCCAGGAGGTGAGCCGCGTGGGGATTACGGATCGAAACTCGGGGGCCGCCACCCAGTTGGTGTCGCGCGGCTCGGTGGCGTAGAACCACGCCGATTGCCACCCCTTTATGGTCTCCACGAAGGAGCCTTCAAGCCATATAACATTGGGCATCTTGCCCACCATGGCGCCGCCGCATTCTGCTTGTTGGCCTCCCACCACCTTCGGCTTGATATTGAAGGTCTTCAGCCACAGGCCAAAGTGGGGTTGGATGCAGAGGAAAGCCTCACACACGACGATGAACGCTGAAATGTTGAGGATGAAGTTCGGGGCTAGATCATGAAAGTCCAGCCCGTAGTAGAACATAAGACCATGGACGAATGGATGGAGGGAAAACCCCAGTCCGCGGAGGAAGTGGTGGAGGAAAACTACCCTCTCGTGAGGTTCCGGGGTAGGAACAATCTGTCCCGCATCGGTCAACCGATGCACGATATTCGCGGCTAAGTATCTGGCTCCGCGCAGCTTTTTGATGTGGCCCTCCGTGACGGAGGAGGCCATCCACTTGCCTCCCGCTCCGGACATGTTTGGAGCAGGTTGAGGAGAAGGATGTGGACTTGGGCGTTGGAGCTCGAGTGCGCAAGAATGGATGAGCAGGAAGGAAGAAGGCGTGGGTAGAAAAAGGTTAAACCTTATCCCCTTATAAGGGCGGCCGAAACTATGCGCCCCCACCAGCCTGGTAAAACTCGCTTATCCCCCAAGCGTCGTAATTGATGGCGCGGTTGGGTTACCCACACCCGTATTGATGAGAATCCCGTAATAAGGGGGACACGATCTCTTCTTTGACAAGACGTGTCAGGAAACTGCCTCGCGTTATGTGCGGGGCTAGTTAAAGAAAAACGGTTCGAATAATCACTGAGCCATGGCATGATGTCATGTTGCCAAAACGTGTCAGTGGATTAGATTTGTGGAAATATTATTCTCTCTACGGTGGTATGTGGAACGTATTTTGCAGGATCAGACACTATCCTTTTATCCAAACTCTTCTGTGGTGTATCCGGAGGAGGAACCCGCCTTGCAATGCCGAAGACAACACTGTGCGCCAGACTCATCGTCATTGAAGCCTGGTTCAGGGGCTACTGAGGGAGTCCTGGATTAGGGGGTCTCCGGATAGCCGGACTATATCCTTTGGCCGGACTGTTGGACTATGAAGATACAAGATTGAAGACTTCGTCTCGTGTCCTGATAGGACTCTACTTGGCATGGAAGGCAAGCTAGGCAGTACAGATATGAATATCTCTCCTTTGTAACCGACCTTGTGTAACCCTAGCCCCCTCCGGTGTCTATATAAACCGGAGGGTTTTAGTCCGTAGGACAACATACAATCATACCATAGGCTAGCTTCTAGGGTTTATCCTCTCCGATCTCGTGGTAGATCAACTCTTGTAATATCCATATCATCAAGAATAAATCAAGCAGGACGTAGGGTTTTACCTCCATCAAGAGGGCCCGAACCTGGGTAAAACATCATGTCCCTTGCCTTCTGTTACCATCCGCCTTAGACGCACAGTTTGGGACCCCCTACCCGAGATCCACCAGTTTTGACACCGACAGCGAGCATGCCCAAACGCCGGCCCAAACTAGGTATACACACATCACCCCCTTGTGCACTGTTCCGACGATGTTTGGATATCCTTTCTCTGCTCTCTTAGCTTACACGCCTATGCACCTTTAACTTTAACTCTTATTTCTTCTGGAGATATCATCTGAAACAAGCAAATCCATTTTTAGCGAAGCATGACGGCGCTACGGGATCTGGTACACATCCTGCACACCCGTATAACCTTGTAAGTATCTGTCCTCCGATACAACATCAAGGTCGATTCCTCTTATTTGATCAACCATTTGCCGTGTCAAAAATGCAGAGGGGGATGCAAGGAGCACAAGGCCTGCACATCCAAGCAAGTGGTAACATGGACTTGTACATGGAACATCCTAAGCGCAAGCAGAGCTGCAGTGAGCCTGTACAACGAGCTAGCGTAAGTCCCTGCATTTCATTTAATTCGTACTGGCATTCGTGTATGATTTGTGTGCAGTGGCTGATCCACGAATTCAAGTTACGAGGGACGGACATTTAACTTAAAAAATACGAAGGCACTTGCACTTCGGAAATCAACATAACTTGAGAAATGTGAAGCTACATGCACTTTGAAAACCAGCTAATGATCCAAAGTAGTTGAGATTATAAACACTAAATAATGCAAGCACCAAAAAACACAAAATGCAACATGGTGTACAAGGACTACAAACATGGTATGTACCTGCTTGAATTATTCGTTCTCTGGCTGAAAATATCGAAGTGTAATTGCATGTATAACCAGTGCGCAAACTGCATATCAATATATCTATCCTGCACAAGTATGCCAATAGTTTCAAACAATAGATTAGAAAAGTATTAATGCTATGTTGTCAAGATACGGGGACTTTCTGGTAGATGGCCTCGACGTTTCCTCAAGCTATGAAAATGCACTATAATTTGCTTGTCATCAATGCCTGCAAATCTCTGTCTCTCTCAACATAGTAGATCATCATTAGACACTAAATCCTTCAATGAGCTTGCAAAATGCTTGCATTAGATCCGTCATTAGACACTATATGTTCATCACCAGGAGCATGTAAAATGTTTGCATCAAATCCTTCATTAGCACTCTGTTCATTAGACACTTCAGGCTCAAGAACAACATGAGCTTGTATGTTTGCACCAAAAACTTGATTAGATACATCACATTCAGTCAGTTCAGTATTGATTGGGGGAGTTATAAAATAAGTAGAAATTGGTTTCATTTTCTCATAGATCCCCTACATACAAGCAGTTTTACAACACCATTAGGTTTAACTATTGGCCAGAAATTGAAGAGTTGAATTAGATATAATCAAGGATGTGATGTACCTGCTCGTTGCGCATGCTACTCTTGCAAGCTGCGACTATCCGTTTGTGCAAGCTCGATGCCATGCCCATGCTGCCGCTGCCTCCCATGCAGGCTACACCCAGGGTTGGATCTTCATCTTCTTGTCCTTCCGTTCGTTTGAAGCCCGGCGACTGCCCTCCAACGAGGGCGCGAGGAAGTGCTGTGTCGGTCTGTCCAGCGGCGGCTAGGTTAGGAGCGAACTAGACTGAAGGCTGGAGCGAATGAATTGGGATTTTTCCTGCTGTCAATCGATATGGGAGGCGCTTGTTTGGGCCGCGAGCCTGCTATAGGGCCTGCGTTGCACTTATGTTATTGGCCCATCCAAATTGAAACATTTTTCTTCATTTTTTTTACATTGTCTGCTCGTGTGTTGGGACGAAAAAAACTAGCGTGGGCCAACCTGGACGACTCAAACTAGGTGCACACTTTCCAGCCACCTGAGGTGGCCGCCCATACCAGCCCCTATGGTGGCGTCACCCCTTTTTGCGTGTATGATTGGATAGTGAAAAATATTCTAGTGGCGCTTTTGATTTACCCACAGAATGGTTGAATTGCTTGTTTCTATGAACCGAGTTCGCCAATAATGTGAAGGATGCCAGTCTTTTCATCCTATTGTAGATTGCTTAGATCTCGATATGCCAAAAGTAATCGCATGAAATATATAGTAAAAGCCAGTGTGATGTGTTTGGCTACAACTAGTCTGACTACACGTCCTCATATAACATATCAAGGACGCACCATCTTACCAGATTAACCATTCAACTTACCAATGCAGTGTGGGAAGAAAGAAGTATTGGGACTGCGTATCCAAGCAATTGATGCCATGGACTCCTTCGTACAACCTTGTAAGCGAAAAAGAAGTTGCAGTGTGCCTGTACAAAGAACTAGCGTAAGTTCAGTTACCTGCTTCTCAGAATTTTAGTTAGCCACTTATTGCAAAATTGTTCAATTACGTTGCTTGGCTTAATTTAGCTTGCTACTGATTACATAATGGCACAGCCTGTTAATCATATTGTAGACTGGGCCTATCTATGTGTTTGATACTTACTGTTAAGAATTACCTGTTTGCCTTAACTTAAATATCTACTTGTTTGTTTAACTGCTTTGCTGCTGCAACAACGGGTTACAATGATGTTAATAACTACTTTTCAGCATCCAATTGAAACTCTTTAATTCCTTGTTTGTTTAACTGGTTTGCTGTTATAACTCCCAGTTGAGATGTTTTGCTAACTTCAACTTTTCTGAATCCAACCGGAACTTTAATGGCAAAACAGGTTAGCCCAACATCAAAGAGCGAGGTCCCCATGGACGTTGCATCATCCCACAGCAGTGGCACCGGCCCAATCGTGCATTATGAATTGCCAACTGCTGATGCTCTAGAGGCTAAACTAGTGGTAGAAAGAGATTCTGCTTCTGCACTTAGAGATGAAGTTGACATGTTGAGGAAGCAAACAACACAATCAAAGCAGTACTCAAGACAACCATTAAATATTTGGTGGATTTCAAAATGAAGCAGGCTGAGACTGACCAGATAGTTAAGGTCTTGAAGGAAAAAGGAAATTAAATTCCTACTTGGTAAATCATAGGTGAAATGTTCTTTCCATAGTTGAATAACCTTTATGTTGTCTGTTCATGTAATCAATCAAACCATTTGTTTTAGAGATCATGTAATAATTGTTTTTTTGTTTTTTGGTTTGTAATTTTATTTGAGCACAAGTGTGTATTAATTGATAAGACTCGGAGACATTTCATTTGGATTGCTATGCCAGACCTACAAATATGCCAATTGGGCTGAATGTGCATTCAGCAATAGTAGTAGTATAGATGGACCATAAGTGGCACACATCGAAAGGGCCAAGATGCTGGCTAAAAAAAGGATGTTGTTGTAGCCAAAAAAAAGTACAACGGCCTGGCTTATGTATGTTAGTTGATATTATTGATCCATATACCCTATAAGTGTTTATATGTCTGTTAGTTCTGTACATTCTTGGTTGATTGACTCAGTATTTGAATCTTGATACATCGCTTGTGTACATATCTAAATGGGAGTACACGTTATGCTGCGTGTGACATTTGAGTTGGACATGAAGTGTTCCAAATATTTGAATTCACCTTAAACTGGATTCTAGTTTCTGAATTTGAGTATCGGCATTTGTAAACCATATTCATATATGACAGTGGAATACATCTTTGTCGTCCTTTTGAAGATATATAAAAACACATAGAATGATTTATAAAGATTCATATAGGAATACAAAATGGATTCGAATTTAGTTGCCAGGGTAAACGTGGATGCTTATTGTCCCAAAATTCAAAAGAAGCAGCAAAACATCCACTCCCACGTCGGCTGCCCGAAGCCAAGTGTTTGGGAGATGGAAATTACTGTCTACCCATTACACGGACAATCCACCGGCCCGATTTCCACTGCTCTAAATAGGGGTAGGTTAGTAACTTCAATTAGACGTGACACGACCGCCTCTGAGCCCATTCCGACACGGTGGGTGTCAAACATGGGCGGCAAAACTCATTTGATTCAAGCTCGTCCGAAAGACCTCTGTTTCTCCCTCCATTCCCCATTCATACATGGTGGGTGGCAAAACAAACTCGACTCGGCCAAAATCGATGTAGGCAAATATTTTCAATAGGGGCAGGTTTGTAACTTCACTCAGACATGACACAACCGCCCTACCTGTCAGCCACGTTCATACACCATGGGCGCCAACCATGGGCGCCAACCACCTCTCCTCTCCCGAAATCGCTCTGGGCAAATATTGGCGAGATGCGAGATTAACATCCTATCCCCAACCGACGAGACGTCCAAATTTTAAACGGGGGCTAAGTTCGTAACTTTCCCATATTTCAGACAGGCCCGTCCCAAAAACATGGTTCCCCATACCTCTCCCTCCATTTTCCCATTCATACACCGTCCACGCTAGAACACCCCATCCCCACACCAGCCTCCGTCAGCCACCCCATCCATCACCGCCGTCCTCCACCACATCCATCGCCACCTTCCTCCACCATGCCAGAGCGCCTACCAAGACCGCGTCGTCCACTGCTAGAGATGGACGTTTCTCATCCACGATGACGGACCAATAGCCTTGCATCACGTCCTCTCGCTTCACCGGCGTCGTCGTCCTCTTTGCTGGGGCCGCTCACAGGACCTTCTCTTCCACCGCACCGCACCCGTCTACCGTCGTAGATCTGCTTCAATGCCACCGACTTCCATCGCACCCCTGATGCCTACACGGCACCGCAAGAGAGGTGGTACTTCATATCTCCTCAACTTTTTGATCTCAACCAGAAAATAGATCTTAACTTGGTTACTCTACTTTCTTTTCATCTCTTAGAGTTTAGTTCTTAATTCGAAGCAAACATTGGATGCTAAATATCATTTCTCCGGTTTGTAGCTTCAAATCTGCCATGGCACAACCATAATACGGTTTAATTGATCATGCTTAGGGTTTAATTGATCATGTTGGTTTCGTGGTGGTTTCTTTAATAGAAATCGGAGGGGAAACCCTCTTTTGCTAAAAAAATGCTTAGAGTTTCCCCTTTTTATGATCACTATACGATCAGAATACGTGCTTCATGTCATAATAACACTACTCCACCCATCAAGCTAAACAGGCTTAGTTGTTCAAATACGAATTTGATATTATTAAAATAGAGTTGCTTAATTGGCCAGCTAAATATTCCTAAATTAGTTTTGAAAATGCATGTTCGCCGCTCGGGTGTGTATCTCTACAGGGTGCCCATGGTGGGCCGGCCCACCCTGGGATTTTGGGTCGTCCCAGGCCCCGATTCCCCTCTGTTCTGCTGCGCGCTTCCAATCTCTACTCGCCCCCATCCGCCTGCCTCGCCGGCAACTTGCCGTCCCCGGATGGCATGACTCTAGGAGGAGACGCAGGACTAACGGGAGGCCAGGAGCCGCTCGCCCAACAGCGTCACCGCTGCCCGGGCGCGCCGCCGTGCCTACCTTCCCAGTCCATTCAGGGCTCAGGCGTGCAGCACCCACCAAGCCAACCCGATTTATCCTGAGATACGTCCTCAACACTTAGCAGCCACTCCTCATCACCCATTTTCTAATTGATTCATTACTCATTAGGCAGGACTGTCATTAGGGTTTGTTGTGTGCTCAGTGCTACCTACACTTAATGGTTCAGATGTATTTCGGTAATCTTTAGTACCTCTAAAGTTCACAGGGTTTTCAAAATTCCGGCCCTCGGAACAGAAACTAGTCATTTTGGATTGTTGGTCGTAGTGACATTGACCCAGATTACTACTGCAAGCCAGATTTGTTGACAATTTTACTTGTCTTTCTTACTCATTCGATATAATATCCAATTATTCACGTCGATTAGTTGCAAACAATAAGTGCTAGACAAACTTCTTCATTCATATTTTGGACGGTCTCTTACTGCAGTTACAATTCTGCATACTTGTCCTAGTAAGCTCACAAGTAAATGATTGATTCACTACATCTATGCTTGCCTTGTCATATTTGTTGTCAATATTCTTTTAGGGTGGACCACCCTGTTTCTAAATACTGGAACCGTAGACATGAGTGAATAGTATTTCTCTATGTGATCTCTTCCATCATGTGTGGGTAACGAACACTGCATTGTATAGAAAGAAAGTGTCATTTCCAGCTTTTACATAGGTTTCGATCTTTTACATGGAATACAATCTGCCTACTTGTTTTGTGTCGCATTACCAACACTCCACCCTTGAAGCTAAACATTACGCCACTCATAATTGCTTAGTTTATTTGTTCAAATACGAATTTCATATGATTCTAAAGTTCCTACTTCAGTTTTGAAATGTGTGCCTGCCTGTTATAGAGACATAAGGGGTGTGTATTTCTGTGTGTGGTCTGGTCAGCATGGTTGGGGAGGTGAACTTTGCATATGCAGGGGTTTTTAGGGAGACACGCTCCGAGTTGAATCCGCAATGCATTCCATAGATAATCTGACTACTTTTTATGTTTTCATGAATCTCATATTCTGAATAGCATCATAATGATTATGAGCTTGCGCGCATGAAAAGAATAAAGCAGAACAATGCCTGGCTGTCAAACTTGGCATTAAGGGACTGAAATCAAGTCTGGATGCAATGCAATGCAAACGCTCTCCACCTACAGATTCATGCTCAGAATATGATCCTAACAGTGATTCTGAGCTAGAGGGAGACTGATACATCTCCAACGTATCTATAATTTTTGATTGCTACATGCTATATTATCTTCTGTTTTGGATGTTTACGGGCTTTATTATACACTTTTATATCATTTTTGGGACTAACCTATTAACCCAGAGCCCAGTGCCAGTTTCTGTTTTTACCTTGTTTTAGAATATCGAAAAGGAAAAGCAAACGGAGTCCAATTGACCTGAAACTTCACAGAACTTATTTTTGGATCAGAATCAACCAGGGAGACTTGGAGTCTACGTCAAGGAAGCTTTGAGGAGGCCACGAGGTAGGGGGGCGCGCCTACCCCCCTAGGGCGTGCCCTCCACCCTCGTGGGCCCCTCGTGGCCCCCCTGACGTACTTCTTCCGCCTATATATCTCCATATACCCTAAAACTTCCAAAGAACACAATAGATCGGGAGTTCCACCGCCAGAAGTCTCCGTAGCCACCGAAAACCAATCTAGACCCGTTCCGGCACCCTACCGGAGTGGGCAACCCCTCTCCGGTGACCATCTTCATCATCCCGGTGCTCTCCATGACGAGGAGGGAGTAGTTCTCCCTCGGGGCTGAGGGTATGTACCAGTAGCTATGTGTTTGATCTCTCTCTCTTGTGTTCTTGATTTGGCACGATCTTGATGTATCGCGAGCTTTGCTATTATAGTTGGATCTTATGTTTCTCCCCCCTCTACTCTCTTGTAATGGATTGAGTTTCCCCTTTGAAGTTATCTTATCAGATTGAGTCTTTAAAGATTTGAGAACACTTGATGTATGTCTTGCCGTGCGTATCTGTGGTGACAATGGGATATCACGTGATTCACTTGATGTATGTTTTGGTGACCAACTTGCGGGTTCCGCCCATGAACCTATGCATAGGGGTTGACACACGTTTTCATCGTGATTCTCCGGTAGAAACTTTGGGGCACTCTTTGAGGTTCTATGTGTTGGTTGAATAGATGAATCTGAGATTGTGTGACACATATCATATAATCATACCCACGGATACTTGAGGTGACATTGGAGTATCTAGGTGACATTAGGGTTTTGGTTGATTTGTGTCTTAAGGTGTTATTCTAGTACGAACTCTAGGGCTGTTTGTGACACTTATAGGAATAGCCCAACGGATTGATTGGAAAGAATAACTTTGAGGTGGTTTCGTACCCTACCATAATCTCTTCGTTTGTTCTCCGCTATTAGTGACTTTGGAGTGACTCTTTGTTGCATGTTGAGGGATAGTTATGTGATCCAATTATGCTATTGTTGTTGAGGGAACTTGCACTAGCGAAAGTATGAACCCTAGGCCTTATTTAAACGCATTGCAATACCGTTTACGCTCACTTTTATCATTAGTTACCTTTCTTTTTTTTATAATTTCATATTACAAATACCTTTATCTACTATCCATATACCACTTGTATCACTATCTCTTCGCCGAACTAGTGCACCTATACAATTTACCATTGTATTGGGTGTGTTGGGGACACAAGAGACTCTTTGTTATTTGGTTGCAGAGTTGCTTGAGAGAGACCATCTTCATCCTACGCCTCCTACGGATTGATAAACCTTAGGTCATTCACTTGAGGGAAATTTTCTACCATCCTACAAACCTCTGCACTTGGAGGCCCAACAACGTCTACAAGAAGAAGGTTGTGTAGTAGACATCAAGCTCTTTTCTGGCGCCGTTGCCAGGGAGGTTAGCGCTTGAAGGTATATCTTTAGCCTGCAATCAAGTCTTTTAGTTTCTTGTTTTAGCACTAGTTTAGTTTATAAAAGAAAACTATAAAAAAATGGAATTGAGTTTGTCTCATACGCTTCACCTTTTTAATATCTTTCGTAAGTATGATGGAAATGAAAATTGTGCTCAAGTGCTAGAAGAAGAAATCAATAAAATGTTTGGCACTAAGTATGTGAATGATGAGCATGATTGCAATGTTGTTAGTATGAATTCCTTGAATATCCATGATGCTAATGATATGCAAAGCCACAAGCTTGGGGAAGCTATGTTTGATGAAGATGATATTTTTTGTCCTCCAAGTTTTGATGAACAAATTTATTATGATGAAAGCATGCCTCCTATCTATGATGATTATTTTGATGACATGTATGCTTTAAAGAATAATGATAACCATGAAAATTGTCATCTTGATCTTAATTTTCAATCGCATGATAGTTATTTTGTTGACTTTGCTCCCACTATTATTCATGAGAAGAATTTTGCTTGTGTGGACAGTAGTAAATTTTCTATGCTTGTAGATCATGAAAATAATGCTTTAGGTGCTGGTTATATTGTTGAATTCATTAATGATGCTACTGAAAATTATTATGAGGGAAGAATATATGCTTGTAGGAATTGCAATAATATCAAGTTTCCTCTCTATGTGCTTAAAATTTTGAAGTTATGCTTGTTTTACCTTCCTATGCAAGTTGATCCTTGTTCCCACAAGTTGTTTGCTCACAAAATCCCTATGCATAGGAAGTATTTTAGACTTAAATGTTCTAGTCATATTCTTCATGATGCTCTCTTTATGTTACAATTCTTATCTTTTATGTGAGCATCGTTGAAATCATCATGCCTAGCTAGGGGCATTAAACGATAGCGCTTGTTGGGAGGCAACCCAACTTTATTTTTGTTCCTTGCTTTTTGCTCCTGTTTAGTAATAAATAATTCATCTAGCCTCTGTTTATATGTGGTTTTATGCTTTTAATTAGAGTTTGTGCCAAGTAGAACCTTTGGGAAGACTTGGGGAAAGTCTTGTTGATCATGCTGTAAAAAAACAGAAACTTTAGCGCTCACGAGAATTGCTGCCATTTTTATTTGGAGAGTGCTATTTAGTTAATTATTTTTTCATATGATTAATAGATAAATTCCTCAGGTCCAGAAATTTATTTGAGAATTTTATGAGTTCCATAAGTATACGTTTGATCCAGATTACTACAGACTGTTCTGTTTTTCATGTGTTGTTTACTTATTTTGATGAATCTATGGCTAGTAAAATAGTTTACAAACCATAGAGAAGTTGGGATACAGTAGGTTTAACACCAATATAAATAAATAATGAGTACATTACAGTACCTTGAAGTGGTGATTTATTTTCTTATACTAACGGAGCTTATGAGTTTTCTGTTAAGTTTTGTGTTGTGATGTTTTCAAGTTTTGGGTAAGGATTCGATGGACTATTGAATAAGGAGTGGCAAGAGACTAAGCTTGGGGATGCCCAAAGAACCCCAAGGTAATATTCAAGGATAGCCAAGAGCCTAAGCTTGGGGATGCCCCGGAAGGCATCCCCTCTTTCGTCTTCATTCATCGGTAACTTTACTTGGAGCTATATTTTTATTTACCACATGATATGTGTTTTGCTTGGAGTGTCAATTTATTTTGTTAGGATTTGCTTGATTTATTTAGGACAATGTTTTGCATCTTTTATTTCAATAAAAGTGGCATTGATAGCCTTTACTATGCCTATTTTAGAAGTCCACATGTTGCTGTTTGAAAACAGAAAGTTTACCGCTGTTGCAATAATTCCCTAGAAAAGTTAGAATGTGATAAAATGTTGAAACCTTTTGCATATTAAGCTCTGATAAATTTACTACAGTGGGGATTTTCTTTCATAATTTTTGGAGCTAGGAAAGTATGGATGTTGCTGCATTCTTTACAGACTGTCCTGTTTAGGCAGATTGCTGTTATGTTTGCATTGTTTGCATATGTTTGCTTCTTTGATGATTCTATTTGAGGATAGGACTATTAAATATGCAGAGGAATTTAGTACGAAATGTTGAATACTAATTTTAGTGATTTGCTACAGTAGAGTATGATAAGGTTTTGGCAATGGTTTATACTAACTTATCTCATGAGTCCTTGTTGAGTTTTGTGTGGATGAAGCTTTTGAGATTTAGAGAGACCTTGATATGAGAGGAATTAAGGAGACACAAAAGCTCAAGCTTGGGGATGCCCAAGGCACCCCAAGATAATACTTCAAGAAGTCTCAAGCATCTAAGCTTGGGGATGTCCCGGTGGGCATCCCACCTTTCTTCTTCAACAATTATCGGTTAGTTTCGGTTGATCCTAAGTTTTTGCTTCTTCACATGATGTTTGCCATTCTTAGAATGTCATTTTATTTTGCTTTTCTTGATGTTTGAATAAAATACCAAGATCTAAAATTATTAAATGTTAGAGACTCTTCACATAGTTGCGTAATTATTTGACTACTCATTGATCTTCACTTATATTTTTCGCAGTAGTTTGTCATTTGCTCTAGTACTTCACTTATATCCTTTTAGAGCACGGTGGTGGTTTTATTTTATAGAAATAGATGAACTCTCATGCTTCACTTATATTATTTTGATAGTCCTTAGCAGCATGTTAGTTTGCTTAAATAGTCCTAATATGCTAGGTATTCAAGATCAGTAAAAACTTTCTTATGAGTGTGTTGAATACTAAGAGAAGTTTGATGCTTGATGATTGTTTTGAGATATGGAGGTAATAATGTCAAAGTCGTGCTAGTTGAGTAGTTGTGAAATTGAGAAATACTTGTGTTGAAGTTTGCAAGTCCTGTAGCATGCACGTATGGTAAACGTTATGTAACAAATTTGAAACATGAGGTGTTATTTGATTGTCTTCCTTATGAGTGGCGGTCGGGGATGAGCGATGGTCTTTTCCTACCAATCTATCCCCCTAGGAGCATGCGCGTAGTACCGAGGTTTTTGATGACTTGTACATTTTTTCAATAAGTATGTGAGTTCTTTATGACTAATTTTGAGTCCATGTATTATACGCACTCTCACCCTTCCATCCTTGCTAGCCTCTTCGGTACCACGCATTGCCCTTTCTCACATTGAGAGTTGGCGCAAACTTCGCCGGTGCATCCAAACCCCGTGATATGATACGCTCTATCACACATAAACCTCCTTATCTCTTCCTCAAAACAGCCACCATACCTACCTATTATGGCATTTCCATAGCCATTCCGAGATATATTGCCATGCAACTTTCCACCATTCCGTTTATCATGACACATTCATCATTGTCATATTGCTTAGCATGATCATGTAGTTGACATAGTATTTGTGGCAAAGCCACCGTTCATAATTCTTTCATACATGTCACTCTTGGTTCATTGCATAACCCGGTACACTGCCAGAGGCATTCATATAGAGTCATCTTTGTTCTAGTATCGACTTGTAATCATTGAGTTGTAAATAAATAGAAGTGTGATGATCATCATTTTCTAGAGAATTGTCCCAAGTGAGGGATAAAAAAAAGGAGAGAAAGGCCATAAAAAGAGAAGGCCCACCAAAAAATAGAGAAAGGCCATAAAAAGGGGAGAAGGCCCAAAAAAATGAAAATGAGAGAGAAAGAGAGAAGGGACAATGCTACTATCCTTTTACCACACTTGTGCTTCAAAGTAGCACCATAATCTTCATGATAGAGAGTCTCTTGTTTTGTCACTTTCACATACTAGTGGGAATTTTTCATTATAGAAATTGGCTTGTATATTCCAACAATGGGCCTCCTCAAGTGCCCTAGGTCGTCGTGAGCAAGCAAGTTGGATGCACACCCACTTAGTTTCTTTTGTTGAGCGTTCATACATTTATAGCTCTAGTGCATCCGTTCCATGGCAATCCCTACTCCTTACATTAACATCAATCGATGGGCATCTCCATAGCTCATTGATTAGCCTTGTTGATGTGAGACCTTCTCCTTTTTGTCTTCTTCACATAACCCCCTCATTATTCTATTCCACCCATAGTGCTATATCCATGGCTCGCGCTCATGTATTGCATGAAAGTTTATAGGTTTGAGATTACTAAAGTATGAAACGATTGCTTGGCTTGTCATCGGGGTTGTGCATGATGAGAGCATTCTTGTCTGACGAAAATAGAGCATGACTAAACTATATGATTTTGTAGGGATGAACTTTCTTTGGCCATGTTATTTTGAGAAGACATGATTGATTAGTTAGTATGCTTGAAGTATTATTATTTTTATGTCAATATGAACTTTTGTCTTGAATCTTTCGGATCTGAATATTCATGTCACAATTAAGAAGAATTACATCGAAATTATGCCAAGTAGCACTCCGCATCAAAAATTCTGTTTTTATCATTTACCTACTCGAGGACGAGCAGGAATTAAGCTTGGGGATGCTGATACGTCTCTAACGTATCTATAATTTTTGATTGCTCCATGATATATTATCTTCTGTTTTGGATGTTTATGGGCTTTATTATACACTTTTATATCATTTTTGGGACTAACCTATTAACCCAGAGCCCAGTGCCACTTTCTGTTTTTACCTTGTTTTAGAATATCGCAGAAAAGGAAAACCAAACGGAGTCCAATTGACCTGAAACTTCACGGAACTTATTTTTGGATCAGAAGCAACCAGGGAGACTTGGAGTCTACGTCAAGGAAGCTTCGAGGAGGCCACGAGGTAGGGGGCGCGCCTACCCCCCTAGGGTGCGCCCTCCACCCTCGTGGGCCCCTCGTGGCCCCCTGACGTACTTCTTCCACCTATATATCTCCATATACCCTAAAACTTCCGAAGAACACAATAGATCGGGAGTTCCGCCGCCAGAAGCCTCCGTAGCCACCGAAAACCAATCTAGACTCGTTCCGGCACCCTGCTGGAGGGGGCAACCCCTCTTCGGTGACCATCTTCATCATCCCGGTGCTCTCCATGACGAGGAGGGAGTAGTTCTCCCTCGAGGCTGAGGGTACGTACCAGTAGTTATGTGTTTGATCTCTCTCTCTCTCTCTCTCTCTCTCGTCTTCTTGATTTGGCACGATCTTGATGTATCGCGAGCTTTGCTATTATAGTTGGATCTTATGTTTCTCCGCCCCCTCTACTCTCTTGTAATGGATTGAGTTTCCCCTTTGAAGTTATCTTATCGGATTGAGTCTTTAAATATTTGAGAACACTTGATGTATGTCTTGCCGTGCGTATCTGTGGTGATAATGGGATATCACGTGATTCACTTGATGTATGTTTTGGTGACCAACTTGCGGGTTCCGCCCATGAACCTATGCATAGGGGTTGGCACACGTTTTCGTCGTGATTCTCGGGTAGAAACTTTGGGGCACTCTTTGAGGTTCTATGTGTTGGTTGAATAGATGAATCTGAGATTGTGTGACGCATATCGTATAATCATACCCACGGATACTTGAGGTGACATTGGAGTATCTAGGTGACATTAGGGTTTTGGTTGATTTGTGTCTTAAGGTGTTATTCTAGTACGAACTCTAGGGCTGTTTGTGACACTTATAGGAATAGCCCAACGGATTGATTGGAAAGAATAACTTTGAGGTGGTTTCGTACCCTACCATAATCTCTTCGTTTGTTCTCCGCTATTAGTGACTTTGGAGTGACTCTTTGTTGAATGTTGAGGGATAGTTATGTGATCCAATTATGCTATTATTGTTGAGGGAACTTGCACTAGCGAAAGTATGAACCCTAGGCCTTATTTAAACGCATTGCAATACCGTTTACGCTCACTTTTATCATTAGTTACCTTGCTTTTTTTATAATTTCATATTACAAATACCTTTATCTACTATCCATATACCACTTGTATCACTATCTCTTCGCCGAACTAGTGCACCTATACAATTTACCATTGTATCGGGTGTGTTGGGGACACAAGAGACTCTTTTTTATTTGGTTGCATGGTTGCTTGAGAGAGACCTTCTTCATCCTACGCCTCCTATGGATTGATAACCCTTAGGTCATCCACTTGAGGGAAATTTGCTACTGTCCTACAAACCTCTGCACTTGGAGGCCCAACAACGTCTACAAGAAGAAGGTTGTGTAGTAGACATCAGAGACCTAAGTCAATGTAGCTCCCTAGTGGAGGAGTCAGAGGAAGATGCCCTATCTTATTCACCTATCAAGGTACTTGCTCTAACTTTCCAAGGTTACATTGCTCGCACATATCTTGCAACTCATGCTTTGCATTGCTTCTACTTTATTGAACTGCCATTTGCTTAGTTTACACATCGTGTATGTGAATACGCCCTGCCTATCCATTTTCAGTACATATTCCATCTGTCATCATACCATATTTATCCATTCAAATGCTGCTCTTATGGATCAGACGTTCAAAAGGAAGAGGGCGATTGCTGATCATGGAGGAGCACAAGCAAAGTATTTGGAAAAGGTAGTGGCACCTGATAAATCAAATAGCCCATTAGGTGTAGTTTCAATATCACCTGACCCACAAAATACCCCAACTCTAACAGACTCTAGCCCTACTACACTGGTCATTTCTAATGCCCCAACTCAGCAGACCCCAACTACAGCAAACAGTATGATTATGCCAGTTGACATAGCACCAGCTGTACGACACAAAACCCCCATTTTAGCAAAGAGTACACCAAATCTAGTTGCCAAATCCCTTTTCGAACCAGAGAGAGCCCCAATTGCAGCAAATAGGACCCCTGTTCCATTTCTTCCTAGTTTAGAAGACAAGCTTATTTCATTGTCAGGAACTTTGTGCGCATCTTTCCTTCATGGAAAGATTATACTGCAGACACAAAACAATTTCTAGTCTTCCTCCGCAACTTACGCATAAGTAATGTACTAATGTTATTCATGGTCATTACTGCATATGTTTCTGCTGACAGAAGACACAAGATTTCATTCTTTTAAATAGGCAGGAGCAAACTGGATTGTGATGACGAGCAAGGGTTGGTTGCGCTTTTCAAGCACTCGTTGATGAAGTATCGTTCCTACCTAAGGCAAGCGCACTTCGATGGCAAGCCTCTGAATGAAATTTCTGTAAAGTCTCCGGTGCTACATTTATCCGACGGTGACTGGAATAATCTTGTTACACATTGGTCTCGGCTGCAGCGTAAGGTACTGTCTATGATATCACATCACAATTTGAACTACATTTCTGCATTTGCCTTAATGTCTCACTTGTACGAAAACTGTTAGTAGAAGAACATTCATTCTCAAGGGACCACAGAATCTCGCAACTATACTTCACACTGCATTGCTCTTGCGAGTACCTCTTGCCCTGTATGACCATACTTACTTTCATAGCTGTTTGATTATGTAGCATCACTGCACATGTTAGCCTCGTAATCGTCCATTTGGTGGACATTATAAGATCCGTATGGACTCTTACATAAATTTAGAATCAACCCAATGCTTTTGAAGAGGTTTAGCTCTGTAGTCCTCTTGTAAGGACTGAACGTGGTCTATCACTGTACTTACATTAACAGCTACTCCCTCCGTCCCATAATATAAGAACGTTTTGTACAGTACACCAGTGTTCAAAACACTCTTGTATTATGGGAAGAGGGATTGGTTCATTTTGTAGCATTCTGCATCTTATCTCCCTCGCCCACCATTTACTAAAAAAGATCAGATGTATATTTAGTCTTACCAACAAGTAGAATACACAGACAATGCCAGTGCAGAAGTGTAGCCCATTGCTCCTGTTAGTACATTTTGTCCTGTAACACTTGTACTTCCAGGGATTGGTAGTTGATTATGTAGCATCAACCTGCATCTTATCTTCATTATCCTCTATCCCTTCCAGTATTATCATATCTATAATTACTCTCTACAAAATGTAGAGTACATGCAATGCTTATGAAGAAGATTCTGTGCTGAAATTCTTGAGTTATCCTTCCCTTGACATGGAGAAGGGCATTATAAAGCCGGTGTTAACTGTTAATGTAAGTCAGAGTCCTTCTAAAGCCTTTATCCTCAACTGCTATTTAATTGGCTCATGCTCCCTATCGTTTACTGCTGTTTAGTTTACTGTTTCTACCAAAATGCATGTTCGTAAGAACCGTAAGTTCTAAGTTTTACTTGTAAAACCAAATTCCTTATTCATACCATGCACATTACTTAATACTCCCTATATGTATGCTTGTTTTTGTGGATCTATAATCCAGTGTGTGGTGAAGCAGCCCACGTTTGCACCTTGTCATCTCCTGTTTTATCTTACTGATGTGGCTGATGATATGAACAACATGCCATGCACATTATCCAAAATAGATACAATGATTTTCTTTGCCCTTCATCTATGCTTGTTATGTTGACATGGTAATCCAGTAGTGTGGTGAAGCTCCCCACATTATGAACAATGCCAAATTATGCTATTGATATTTTGAACTTACTCTTTATTTTCTAATTTGAAATTGAATAGAATTGACAGAACAGTTATCATCTTTGTTTATACACGTGCAAAACCTTTCATCTCTCTGCTTTGTTTCAGGGTGATATGTCTGATGGCATGCACAAGTCTGTTGAAGGCTGTGAGACAAACCCAACATATATTGCAGCAAAGAAGACAAAACATCTTGAAGATAGCAAGACAACCCCAAAGTCTTGTCTTGATGCAGTGTTCAAGTTACTTGAGAGTAATAGTCAGACAAGCTCACAGAATTCGTTGTCTGAATTAGTTCGACTTCTTCAGTCCCAAGTTCTAGCAGAAAGGCATTCTGCAACTCAACTTCGACTTGAAGTCCTATCTCTAAGAAAGATTGCGGAGAACACCAATGAGAACCTCATCGCTAAGCAGCTACACCTGGAAGCTATGACCGACATGCTAGGCCGGTCGCACAGCCTTGCTCAGCAGCTTGCGCAGCAGTTCCCCCGCAAGGCTAACCTTTCTTGAACTGTCTTGGAAGTGGTCTCGGTTCAGTATTATTTTGTTACGCTGCAATGGTGCCCAGTTTTTGTAATCTGCTTCTTCGTTGCGCTTTATGATCACTGGTGGCGACCTTCGATGCCCAGTGGATGTAATATACCTTAAATCCTTTATTGTATAGTGTAGGTTTATTCTTAGTTACTATGCCGTAATTTCTTTATTGTATAGAGTAGGTTTGTTCTTAATTCCTACTAGTTACTACCATCATTCGCTATCTGAAAAAATCAGATGTAGTCGACCGGCCAGGTTTTTAGCGGGTCACAATTGGGCTGGCCTGCGTCTTTCTTGAGCCCGAATGATTGGGGCCTTCACACATTGCGCCAGGCCCAAACTTACACCGGCCTATATTTTAGTTGGGCCTTTTGTCGACCCATCGCTTAGTTTGGCCCAGGTAGCGTTGGGCCATTAACAGGCTCAATATTGTACTGGCCTGTTACGGCCAAGATGAAACCACGGGCCTTTAGCAGGCCAAAATGCATGTTGGGCCTCAATTTTCACTAGTCATCAACGGGCCTTCAGCAGGCCGAAATATAGACCGGGCCGTTTTGGGCCCAGTTAGCTCACGGGCCGTTACCAGGCCGAAACATATCTTGGGCCTTAGTTGGCCCACTGATACCATGGGCCTTTAAAGAGGCCGAAAGCTTAGCACAGGCATCAACGGGCCGAATTATGCGACATTCCTTTAACAGGCCCAAAGTCATGTTGGGCTTAACTGTTGCCACCTTTAGCACGGGCCGTTAGTGGGCCCGATGTCCCGTCGGACCATATATGGCCCATGGGCAGCATGGGCCATTCCTAGGCCGGAAGTCACACCGGGCTGAAATGGGCCCATGTCTACATCAGGCCTCTAACAGGTCAAAAGTCACTGGGCTGTAGTTGGGCCCAAATATTCGGCGAAGAATTAACGGGCCAGATCTGGCTTCGGGCCGCAAATGGGCCCAAATATTGGGCGAACAATTAACGGGCCAGATCTGGCTTCGGGCCATAAATGGGACCAAATATTGGGCGAACAATTAACGGGCCATATCTGGCTTCGGGCCATAAATGGGCCTTTAAGCAGGTCGTTATTGGGCTGGCCCACTAGTACTTGATTAAGTTCTATGGGCCTTTGACTGGGCCGGCCTTTTTAACCTATATGGGCCTATGTTGGGCCCAACCACGTGTCGATGTATCATAGGCATGTCTCCTCCAATGGACGGGCGACATCTGGCCCACTGACGAGCTGATAGGTGTTCCCTTGGGCCAATCAGAATTTTACATGTGGAAATTTCCAATTGGTCAGGGTTGTTAACGGGTTATCGGATCCAAAATCCGACCTGATAGCTTAATGGCGTTCCATTACGGTGGATGCCACGTGTCGGTCACCCTTGACGAAAGCACTTCTGTGACGCGTGATTTATCGTCATGGAAGTGGACACTTCCGTGATGATAATTTTGGTAATGTCATGGAACACTTCTACGACAACACAGGTATGACTATCTTGATTCTGTCATAAAATCGTCATTGATGTACATGCATGACAAAAAACGTGACCTACTGTGACAAACACGTATCATCATGGAAGTGTATTTTTTTTGTAGTGTAAGCTTGGGGATGCCCCGGAAGGCATCCCCTCTTTCTTCAACAAGTATCGGTATGTTTTCAGATTCATTCCGTTCATGCGATATGTGCAGATCTTGAAGCGTCTTTTGGTTTTAGTTTTCATTTTTCTTTTATGCACCATGCTGGTATGAGATAGTCCTTGGTTGATTTATAAAATGCTATATGCACTTCACTTATATCTTTTGAGTATGGCTTTATAGAATGCTTCATGTGCTTCACTTATATCATTTGAAGTTTGGATTGCCTGTTTCTCTTTACATAGAAAACCGTCATTTGTAGAATGCTCTTTTGCTTCACTTATATTTGTTAGAGCGTGGGCATATCTTTTGTAGAAAGAATTAAACTCTCTTGCTTCACTTATATCTATTTAGAGAGACGACATGAACTGGTCATTCACATGGTTAGTCATAAAATCCTACATAAAACTTGTAGATCACTGAATATGATATGTTTGATTCCTTGCAATAGTTTTGCGATATAAAGACGGTGATATTAGAGTCATGCTAGTGGGTAGTTGTGGATTGTAGAAATACTTGTGTTGAGGTTTGTGATTCCCATAGCATGCACGTATGGTGAACCGTTATGTGATGAAGTCAGAGCATGATTTATTTGTTGATTGTCTTCCTTATGAGTGGCGGTCGGGGACGAGCGATGGCCTTTTCCTACCAATCTATCCCCCTAGGAGCATGCGCGTAGTACTTTGTTTCGATAGCTAATAGACTTTTGCAATAAGGATGTGAGTTCTTTATGACTAATGTTGAGTCCATGGATTATACGCACTCTCACCCTTCCACCATTGCTAGCCTCTCTAGTACCGCGCAACTTTCGCCGGTACCATAAACCCACCATATACCTTCCTCAAAACAGCCACTATACATACCTATCATGGCATTTCCATAGCCATTCCAAGATATATTGCCATGCAACTTCCATCATCATCATATACATGACTTGAGCATTCATTGTCATGTTGCTTTGCATGATCGTAAGATAGCTAGCATGATGTTTTCATGGCTTGTCCGTTTTTCGATGTCATTGCTACGCTAGATCATTGCACATCCTGGTACACCGCCGGAGGCATTCATATAGAGTCATACCTTTGTTCTAGCATCGAGTTGTAATATTGAGTTGTACGTAAATAAAAGTGTGATGATCATCATTATTAGAGCATTGTCCCAGTGAGGAAAGGATGATGGAGACTATGATTCCCCCACAAGTCGGGATGAGACTCCGGATGAAAAAAATAAAAAAGAGAAAAGAGGAAAAAAAGAAAAAAAAAGAGAAAGGCCAAAAAAAGGGGATGCCCAAAAAATGAGAGAAAAAGAGAGAAGGGGCAATGTTACTATCCTTTTACCACACTTGTGCTTCAAAGTAGCACCATGTTCTTCATATAGAGAGTCTCTTGAGTTATCACTTTCGTATACTAGTGGGAATTCTCATTATAAAACTTGGCTTGTATATTCGGATGATGGGCTTCCTCAAACGCCCGAGGTCTTCATGAGCAAGCAAGTTGGATGCACACCAACTTAGTTTTCAGTCCGAGCTATCATACACTTATAGCTCTTAGTGCATCCGTTGCATGGCAATCCCTACTCATTCACATTGATATCTATCGATGGGCATCTTCATAGCCCGTTGATACGCCTAGTTGATGTGAAACTATCTTCTCCTTTTTGTCTTCTCCACACAACCTCCACCATCATATTCTATTCCACCTATAGTGCTATATCCATGGCTCACGCTCATGTATTGCGTGAAAGTTGAAAAGGTTTGAGAACATCAAAAGTATGAAACAATTGCTTGGCTTGTCATCGGGGTTGTGCATGATGTGAATATTTTGTGTGGTGAAGATGGAGCAGAGCCAGACTATATGATTTTGTAGGGATAACTTTCTTTGGCCATGTTATTTTGAAAAGACATGATTGCTTTATTAGTAGGCTTGAAGTATTGTTGTTTTTTATGTCAAATGATAGACTATTGCTTTGTATCACTCGTATCTTAATATTCTTCCATGACTAGATATGTGATCAAGATTATGCTAGGTAGCATTCCACATCAAAAATTAACTTTTTTATCATTTACCTACTCGAGGACGAGCAGGAATTAAGCTTGGGGATGCTGATACGTCTCCGTCGTATCTATAATTTTTGATTGTTCCATGCCAATATTCTACAACTTTCATATACTTTTGGCAACTTTTTATACTATTTTTTGGGACTAACATATTGATCCAGTGCCCAATGCCAGTTCCTGTTTGTTGCATGTTTTTTGTTTCGCAGAAAATCCATATCAAACGGAGTCCAAATGGGATAAAACCGGACGGAGATTATTTTTGGAATATTCGGAGAATATGGGAAGAAAAATCCACGTGAGACGGTGCCCGAGGGAGGCACGAGGCAGGGGGCGCCCCCACCCCCCTGGGCGCCCCCCTGACCCTCATGGGCTCCCTGTAAGGCGGTTAATGCCCTTCTTCGGCCGCAAGAAACCTAATTTTTAGAAAAAAAATCACGGCTAAGATTTCAGTCCAATCGGAGTTACAGATCTCCATATATATACGAAACGGTGAAAGGGCAGCCGAGGGAATGCAAAAACAGAGAGACAGATCCAATCTCGGAGGGGCTCTCGCCCCTCTCATGCCTTGGAGGCCAAGGACCAGAGGGGAAACCCTTCTCCCATCTAGGGAGGAGGTCAAGGAAGAAGGAGGGGGGCTCTCTCCCCCTCGCTTCCGGTGGCACCAGAGTGCCACCGGGGGTCAGCATCATAACCGCAATCTTCACCAACAACTTCACCGCCATCATCACCAACTCTCCCCCCCTCTATGCAGCGATGTAACCCCTCTCTTACTCGCTGTAATCTCTACTTAAACATGGTGCTCAACGCTATATATTATTTCCCAATGATGTATGGCTATCCTATGATGTTTGAGTAGATCCGTTTTGTCCTATGGGTTATTTGATGATCGTGATTGGTTTGAGTTGCATGTTTTATTATTGGTGGTGTCCTATGGTGCTCTCCATGTCGCGCAAGCATGAGGGATTCCCGATGTAGGATTTGCAATATGTTCATGATTTGTTTATGGTGGGTGGCGTGAGTGACAGAAGCACAGACCCAAGTAAGTAGGTTGTTTGCGTATGGGATAAAGAGGACTTGATACTTTAATGCTATGGTTGGGTTTTACCTTAATGATCTTTAGTAGTTGTGGATGCTTGCTAGAATTCCAATCATAAGTGCATATGATCCAAGTAGAGAAAGTATGTTAGCTTATGCCTCTCCCTCATATAAAATTGCAATAA
The DNA here is from genome assembly GCF_018294505.1 of Triticum aestivum. NCBI lineage: Eukaryota > Viridiplantae > Streptophyta > Magnoliopsida > Poales > Poaceae > Triticum > Triticum aestivum. The sequence goes on from NC_057806.1 coordinate 415,920,191, forward strand.
TGATTACCGATCTAGTTATCAATTGCCTAGGGACAAATAACTTTCTCGTAACAAAAAGCTCTTTACTAAAACTAACTTAGTTGTGTCCTTATCTAAACAACCCCTACTTTTTATTTACATGTTCTTTATTACCTTGAAAACCTATCCGACAACACCTACAAAATACTTCTAGTTTCGTACTTGTTCTAGGTAAAGCGAACGTCAAGCGTGCGTAGAGTTGTATCAGTGGTCGATAGAACTTGAAGGAATATTTGTTCGACCTTTAGCTCCTCGTTGGGTTCGACACTCTTACTTATCGAAAACTGTTGCGATCCCCTATACTTGTGGGTTATCAATGGCCCAATCCTTTTTGTAGCAAAGGATAAGCTTGGATAAACTCTTATATAAAGGAAAGCACTCCCGAGGACACATGAGAATTATCGTCAAGCTAGTTTTCATCACGTTCATATGATTCACATTCGGTACTTTGATAATTTGATATGTGGGTGGACAGGTGCTTGGGTACTGTTGTTTCTTGGACAAGCATCCCACTTATGATTAACCCCTATTGCAAGCATCCGCAACTACAATAGAAGTATTAAGGTAAACCTAACCATAGCATGAAACATATGGATCCAAATCAGCCCCTTAGCAACGCATAAACTAGGGTTTAAGCTTCTGTCACTCTAGCAACCCATCATCTACTTATTACTTCCCAATGCCTTCCTCTAGGCCCAAACAATGGGGAAGTGTCATGTAGTCGACGTTCACATGACACCACTAGAGGAGAGACGACATACATCTCATCAAAATATCGAACGAATACCAAATTCACATGACTACTTATAGCAAGACTTCTCCCTTGTCCTCAGGAACAAACGTAACTACTCACAAATCATATTCATGTCCATAATCAGAGGGATATTAATATGCATAATGGATCTGAACATATGATCTTCCACCAAGTAAACCAACTAGCATCAACTACAAGGAGTAATCAACACTACTAGCAACCCACAGGTACCAATCTGAGGCTTTGGGACAAAGATTGGATACAAGAGATGAACTAGGGTTTGAGATGAGATGGTGCTGGTGAAGATGTTGATGGAGATTGACCCCCTCCCGATGAGAGGATCTTTGGTGATGACGATGGTGATGATTTCCCCGGCAGAACAGCTCCGCCGGAGCCCTAGATTGGTTCCGCCAAGGTTCCTTCTCGATATAAAAGCATGATGCAAAATGGACGTATCAACTCCCCCAAGCTTAGACCTCGCTTGTCCTCAAGCGAAAGCCAAAATCGAAAAATATGTCCACATGTTTAGAGATAGAGGTGTCGATAAAAATAAAATACAGACATGAGGGCATCATGATCATTCTTAGAACAGCAACTTATATAATTCTTGTCATATGATCTCTTATGCTAAAGTAACAATTTAATCACAATTTCAAGTATGAATCATAAACTTCATTGAAAAATAACAAACTATAATCTCAGTCATTGGAGCAATTGCAATTTACCATAACATAGGAAAGAGTCAATATAAGAGCTTTTCAGCAAGTCCACATACTCAACTATCATATAGTCTTTCACAATTGCTAACACTCACGCAATACTTATGGGTATGGAGTTTTAATCGGACACAGAGAAAGATAGGGGCTTATAGTTTTGCCTCCCAATGCTTTACCTCAAGGGTAATGTCAACAATAATTGTTCATGAAAACTCACATCCAATTAGCCATATATACAAGGACATTTCCAACATGTTGTGCTTGACAAAAGATAAAATGTAAAAAGGAAGGGTGAAGATCACCATGACTCTTATGCAAGGTAGGAGATAAAAGTAAAAGATAGGCCCTTCGCAGACGGAAGCAGAGGTTGTCATGCGCTTTTATGGTTGGATGCACACAATCTTAATGCGAAAGAACGTCACTTTATATTGCCACTTGTGATATGGACCTTTATTATGCAGTCTGTCGCTTTTATTTCTTCCGTATCACACGATTGTATAAAGCTTATTTTCTCCCACACTAATAAGTCATACATATTTAGAGAGCAATTTTTATTGCTTGCACCGATGACAACTTACTTGGAGGATCTTACTCAATCCATAGGTAGGTATGGTGGACTCTCATGGCAAAACTGGTTTAAGGGTATTTGGAAGCACAAGTAGTACCTCTACTTGGTGCAAAGAATTGGCTAGCATGAGAGGGAAAGTCAAGCTCAACCATGTTGGATGATCCATGACAATATAATTTATCTCAGATGTAAGAAAACATAACCCGTTACATTGTCTTCCTTGTCCAACGTCAACTCTTTAGCATGTCATATTTTAATGAGTGCTCACAATCATAAAAGATGTCCAACATAGTATATTTATATGTGAAAACCTCTCTTTCTTTATTACTTCCTATTAATTGCAACGATGACCAAAACTATGTTTGTCAACTCTCAACAACTTTTATTCATCATACTCTTTATATGTGAAGTCATTACTCTCCATAAGATCCATATGATCTCTTTATTTCTTTTTATTCTTTCTCTTTTATTTTATTCCCTCAAAATCATAGCAAGATAATCAAGCCCTTAACTCAACACTAATCTTTATTATATATAGCTCACAGACTCGATTACATAGAAGGATCATAAGGCAAAACTCAAAACTAGATCATACTAAAACTTTATTCTACAAGATCAAGATATTACCAAAAGGATCGAACTAAGAAAAACGGTAAAGATAAAAGTGATAGTGTTATGATACCGGGGCACTCCCCCAAGCTTGGAAGTTGCCAACGGGAGTGCCCATACCCATGTGTTTATATCTCTTTCTTTGGGGATGGTGATGATGGAGTTGTTGATTGAGTGTGCTTCTTTCTTAATTTGCACTTGAGGATAGAATTCTGCTCCCTTAGGTCCTCGATCTCCCGCTCAAGGCTTAATACCTTCTTGCATAGTTCTTGTTTGTTCTCCTGCAAGAGACGAAAAGGGATAAACTCGATCTTAGGTTTCTTTGCTCTATTGGGGAGGCTTGACTTCTTGAACTCCACATGCATGTCCCAGGTCGAGGTAATGGGACTTCATCTTCATCTGAGCTCGTCTCCTCCTTTCCCCTAGGCTCATAGTCTTCTTCTTCCTCCGTGGTCCAACCACAATGCTCCAAGTCCTGGTAGACCTTATGATCTGTAAGGTAATCAGCCACATAGCTTTCTCCCTCCGAATCTTGGGATGACATATTTCTCTAATCTGCAGCAGAAATAGCTCGAAACAAAAACAGATGATATTTGCGTGATACAGTGGTCAAAACCTTTGGGAGATCATATAGTGAATTTTTACCTACCAAAAGAAGTATCATGGAAGAAAACAGAGTCCGGAGAGCACAGAGGTGCCCACGAGGCAGGGGGTTGCGCCCAGGGGGGTAGGGCGCGCCCTCCACCCTCGTGGAAGCCTCGTGTCCTTTCCATACTACTTCTTATTTTCCTATTTTCTTTAATTTCCAAAACGGAGAAAAATTGCCATTAGAACTATTTTGGAGTCGGTTTACTTACAGTACCATGTACCTATTCCTTTTCGGTGTCCGAAACATTCTAGAAAGTGTCCCTTATGTATTCCTCCGGGGTTACGGTTTCAATAACATTAGTTTCAACATTTATGGGATTACCTGAGATATAATGTTTGATTCTTTGACCGTTCACCACCCTCGGATTTGTCCTATGAAGTTGTTGATTTTTATGGCACCAGAACGATAGACCTCCTCGATGATGTAAGGACCTTCCCATTTAGAGAGGAGTTTGCCTGCAAAAAATCTTAGACGAGAGTTGTATAACAATACATAATCACCTACATTAAACTCGCGTTTTTCTATCCTTTTGTCATGTCATCTTTTAACTTTTTCTTTAAACAGTTTGGCATTCTCATAGGCCTGGGTTCTCCATTCATTAAGTGAGCTAATGTCAAAAAGCCTCTTCTCACCGGCAAGTTTGAAATCATAATTGATCTCTTTAATGGCCCAATATGCCTTATGTTCTAATTCGAGAGGTAAGTGACAAGCTTTACCATAAACCATTTTATATGGAGACATACCCATAGGATTTTTATATGCAGTTCTATAAGCCCATAATGCATCATCAAGTTTCTTAGACCAATTCTTTCTAGATCTATTAATAGTCTTTTGCAAAATTAATTTCAGCTCTCTATTACTCAATTCTACTTGACCACTAGACTGTGGGTGATACGGAGATGCAATTCTATGATTAACATCATACTTAGCAAGCATTTTACGAAAGGCACCATGAATAAAATGTGAACCACCATCAGTCATTAAGTATCTAGGGACTCCAAACCTCAGAAAAATAACTTCTTTAAGCATCTTAATAGAGGTGTTATGATCAACACTACTAGTTGGAATAGCTTCTACCCACTTAGTAATGTAATCAACAACAACTAAAATATGTGTATACCCATTAGAGGAAGGAAAAGGTCCCATATAATTAAAGCCCCAAACATCAAATGGTTCAATAACAAGTGAATAATTCATAGGCATTTCTTGACGTCTACTAATTTTACCAATTCTTTGATATTCATCACAAGACAAGACAAACTTATAGGCCTCCTTGAAGAGAGTTGGCCAATAAAAACCGGATTGCAATACCTTATGTGCAGTTCTGTCTCCAGCATGGTGTCCTCCATAAGCCTCAGAGTGAGACTTGCGTAGGATCTGTTCCTGTTCATGCTCAGGTACACAACGTCTAATAACACCATCTACTCCTTCTTTATAAAGATGTGGGTCATCCCAGAAGTAATGTCTTAAATCATAGAAGAACTTTTTCTTTTGCTGGTATGTGAAACTAGGTGGTATAAACTTAGCAACAATATAATTAGCATAATCAGCATACCATGGAGCAGTACGAGAAGCATTTATCACAACTAATTGTCCATCAGGAAAGCTATCATCAATAGGTAGTGGGTCATCAAGAACATTCTCTAACCTAGACAAGTTGTCTTCAACGGGGTTCTTAGCTCCCTTTATATCAATAATATGCAAATCAAATTCTTGTAGCAAGAGAACCCATCTAATAAGTCTAGGTTTAGCATCTTTCTTTTCCATAAGATATTTAATAGCAGCATGATCAGTGTGAACACTTACTTTAGAATCAACAGTATAAGCAAACACAACTGCTAAAAATTCTTTTTCAGTAGTAGCATAATTTCTTTGAGCACTGTCTAGAGTTTTACTAGCATATTGAATAACATTTAATTTCTTATCAACTCTTTGTCCTAGAACAGCCCCTACAACATAATCACTAGCATCACACATGATTTCAAATGGTAAATTCGAATCAGGAGGCTGAATAATAGGTGTAGAAATCAAAGCTTTCTTAAGTATTTCAAATGCTTCTACACAGTCATCATCAAAAACAAAAGGAACATCTTTTTGTAAGAGATTAGTCAGAGGCCTAGAAATTTTAGAAAAGTCCTTAATGAACCTCCTATAAAAACCGGCATGACCAAGGAAACTTCTTATACCTTTAATGTCCTTAGGACATCACATCTTTTCAATAACATCTACTTTAACTTTATCAACTTCAATACCTATTTCAGAAATATTATGCCCCAAGACAATACCTTCATTAACCGTAAAGTGGCACTTCTCCCAATTCAAGACAAGATTAGTTTCTTCACATCTCTGTAAAACTCGATCAAGGTTGCTTAAGCAATCATCAAAAGTTCCGTAAATGGAGAAATCATCCATGAAAACCTCAACAATCTTTTCACAAAAGTCAGAGAATATAGCAGACATGCATCTTTGAAAAGTAGCTGGTGCATTGCATAAACCAAAAGGCATACATCTATAAGCAAAGGTACCGAAAGGGCAAGTAAAAGTTGTCTTTTCTTGATCCTCTTTTGACACAGGTATCTGAGAGAAACCAGAATAACCATCTAGAAAGCAAAAATGTGTAAGTTTGGATAATCTTTCTAGCATTTTATCAATAAAAGGTAAAGGGTAATGATCCTTTTTAGTAGCTTTATTTAATTTGTGGAAATCAATTACCATTCTATAACCTGTAACAATTCTTTGTGGGATCAATTCATCTTTATCATTAGGAACAATAGTAATACCTCCCTTCTTGGGGACACAATGGACACGGCTTACCCACTGACTATCAACAATGGGATAAATTATACCTGCTTCCAGAAGATTTAGTATTTCTTTTCTTACCACTTCTTTCATCTTAGGATTTAGCCGTCGTTGGTGATCAACAACCAGTTTCGCGTCTTTCTCCAATTTTATTTTGTGCTGGCATAGAGTGGGACTAATGCCCTTAAGATCATCAAGAGTATATCCAATAGCAGCACGGTGCTTCTTTAGAGTTTTCAATAATTTATTTTCTTCATGCTCTGGAAGGTTAGCAGTAATAATAACAGGATATATCTCTTTCTCATCAAGATACACATATTTAAGAGTATCAGGTAAAGGTTTCAGCTGAAACACGGGATCACCATTGGGTGGAGGAGGATCCCCTAGGATTTCAACAGGCAAGTTGTGTTTCAAAATAAGTCCCTGTTTAAAGAATACTTCATCTATTTCCCTTCTTTCATTCATAAACATACCATTTTCATGGTCTAGCAAATATTGTTCTAAAGGATCATCAGGAGGCACGGCAATAGAAGCAAGACCAATAATTTCATCTTTACTAGGCAATTCTTTATCATGGGGCTGTCTACGAAATTTAGCAAAATTAAATTCATGAGACATATCCCCTAAACCAACAGATACAATATCCTTATTGCAGTCTATCTTAGCGTTAACAGTATTCAAGAAGGGCCTACCAAATATAATGGGACAAAAGTTATCTTGTGGGGAACCAAGAACAAGAAACTCGGCAGGATATTTAACTTCCCCACACAAGAATTCAACATCTCTAACAATCCCAACTGGGGAAATAGTGTCTCTATTGTCAAGCTTAATTGTAACATCAATTTCCTCTATCTCAGCAGGTGCAATATCATGCATAATTTCTTTATATAAGGAATGAGGTATTGCACTTGCACTAGCACCCATATCACATAAGCCATGATAGCAATGATCTCCTATTTTAACAAAAATAACATGCATGCCTACAACAGGTCTATGTTTATTTTTAGTATCGGGTCTATCAATTCTAGCAGCTTCATCATAGAATAACATGCCCATCAATATTATTGGCCAAGAGATCTTTCATCATAGCAACACTAGGTTCAACTTTAATTTGCTTAGAGGGAGTAGGTGTTATAGTATTACTCTTACGAACTATAGTTGAAGCTTTAGCATGATCCTTTATTCTAGCAGGGAAAGGTGGTTTCTCAATAAAAGTAGTAGGAACAACATGATCATTATAAGTGATAGTATTTTCTTCAACTTTAATAGGTTCAACTACTTTTACTTCAATGGGAGGATTATATTTAAACCACTTCTCCTTAGGGAGATCAACATGAGTAGGAAAGGATTCATAGAAAGAAGCTACTATCTCAGAGTCAAGTCCATATTTAGTGCTAAATTCACAGAAAACATCGGTATCCATGAAAGATTTAACACAATCAAACTTAGGTGTTATACCTGACTCCTTACCTTCGTCGAGGTCCCAATATTCAGAGTTGTGTTTAATTCTTTCCCATAAATCCCATTTGAATTCAATAGTCTTCATCATAAAAGAACCAGTACAAGAAGTATCGAGCATGGAGCGATTACTGAGAGAAAGCCAAGCATATTTTTTTTGAATAATCATTTCTTTTGAGAGCTCATGATTGGGGCATGAATATAACATTGACTTAAGCCTCCCCCAAGCTTGAGCGATGCTTTGTCCTTCGCGAGGCCAAAAATTGTATATATAATTACGATCACGATGAACAAGATGCATAGGATAAAACTTTTGATGAAATTCCAATTTCAATCGGTTGTAGTTCCATGATCCCATATCATCATAGCCTAAACCATGTCAATGCCTCTCCCTTCAAAGATAAAGGGAAGACCTTCTTCTTGATAACATCCTCGGGCATACCTGCAAGCTTAAATAATCCACAAACTTCATCCACATAGATTAGGTGCAAATCGGGATGCAATGTTCCATCTCCTGTAAAAGGATTAGCTAGCAGTTTCTCTATCATACCCGAAGGAATTTCAAAGTAAACATTTCCAGTCGGTTCGGTAGGTTGAGGAGCAACTCTTTGCTCTACTGGTCAGGATGAAGATACCCCAAACAAGCCCCTCAAAGGATTATGTTCCATAGTAACAAGTGACAGTAAATTTCAGCAAACTATATAATTTTTTTCCTTACCAAATTCCACCTACCAAAGGCGCTTCACTCCCCGGCAACAGCGCCAGAAAAGAGTCTTGATGACCCACAAGTGTAGGGGATCTATCGTACACTACAAAAAAATACACTTTTGTGATGATACGTGTTTGTCACAGTAGGTCGCTTTTTTGTCATGCATGTACATCCATGACAAATTTATGACAGAATCAAGATAGTCATACCTGTGCTGTCGTAGAAGTTTTCCATGACATTACCAAAATTATCATCATGGAAGTGTCCACTTCCATGACAATAAATCACGCGTCACAGAAGTGCTTTCGTCAAGGGTGACCGACACGTGGCATCCACCGTAACGGAATGCCGTTAAGCTATCGGGTCGGGTTTTGGATCCGATAACCCGTTAACAACCACGAACAATGGGGATTTTCCACGTGTAAAATCATCATTGGCTGGAGGAGACACGTGTCAACTCATCCAATGGGCGAGACACGTGGACCGACCCATAAAGTTTAAATGGGCTGGCCCAACTGAAGGCCCACAATATTTTGTAGACCATAATGGGCCGGCCCAGCTAAAGGCCCACAAGATTTTGTGGACCATAATGGGCTGGCCCAGCTAAAGGCCCACAAGATTTTGCGGGCCATAATGGGCCGGCCCAGGTAAAGGCCCATAAGATTTTTGTGTGCCGTAATGCGCCGGCCCAGGTAAAGGCCCACAAGATTCTTGCGGATCATAATGGGCCGGCCCAGCTAAAGGCCCACGAGATTTCGCCAACATTAATGGGCTGGCCCAGCTATGGGCCCACAAGATTTTGAGTACCCTAGTAGGCCGACCCATTAACTGCCTGCCATGTTTTGGGCCAAATGCCGGCCCATATTTGATCCGGTCCATTAATGGCCTGCCATGCTCCGGGCCTAATAGTGGCCCATATGAGATCCGGCCCGTTAAAGGCCTACCACGTTCTGGGCCAAACTACGGCCCAGATCAGGTCCGGCCCTTTAAGACGCTTTGGGCTCAAATATGGCCCATATCAGATTCGACCCGTCAACTGGACACTATGCTTTTGGGCCCACTTGCTAAAGGCCAACTTAGTAATTCAGCCTGATATTAGTTTTGGCCTGTTAAGGGCCCGTTTAACATTTCGGCCCTATATTAATTTCAGCCTGTTAAAAGCCCGTCATATAGTTGGACCTAACTATGGCCCGGTTTGCATCCGGCCTGCTCGCAGCCGATATCTGATTGGGCCAAACAAGGACCAAGACAATTTTTCGGCCTGTTAAAAGCCCGTGATTTGATTCGCACAATCATGGGTCGGGGTTCATTTCGGGCTGCTGTCGGCCCGTGAGCTGATCGGCACATTTCAGGCCCAACCTACATCGTGATTGCATGACGGCCCGTTTATGTACCATAATTTTACAGTTTGGCCGGTTTACTGCAAAAACATGATATATATATAGTAAAATAACTGCAGCATCGTGAATAAGAAAAAACCTAGACTATACAATAAAGAAATTACAACATATTACATCCACTGGGCATCAAAGTTCGCCACTATGATAATAAAGCACAAGAAGATAGCAGATTACATACACTGGGCATCAAAGATCGCCACCAGTGCAAATAAACACGCCGACAAAATAATATACAAAACCGACAGCACTTCAATAGAGTTCAAGAAAGGTTAGCCCTGCTGGGGAGCTGCAGGGCAAGCAACTGAGCAAGATGATGAGACTGCGCTTGTTCAACACTTGTATCTTCCTCACTCTGAAAGATAAACAAGCAGACAGATGACAGGTTTTGCACATAAAAGTACCAGTGCTGACAATTCATCACATTTCTTACTGACGAATAAAGTGACACAGTTTAAATTTGCATTAACACAATATGGTATTGTTTAGGTCAAGACATGGCAGGAAATGACATTGTGAAGGAGTTGGCAGCTTCACGACACCACTGGATTACAGATCAAGAACTCATAAGTACCAATGGTTAGTGTGCTGTCAATTTATACCATTTCAGATTGGCAAACAAAGAGACAGTTTAAATAATAGTAGAATGATATGGCATTGTTCATAGTTAAGACATTGCAGAATATGACATTGTGCTGTAGTGGGTAGGTTCACCACACCACTGGATTACAGATGAAGAACAGAAGCATACATGCAGTGCAAAAGAAGATCACTTGCTCTGTATAGTTTAATTTACATGGTATGAAGAAGGAACTTGGTTGTACAACTGAAAACTTAAATTGAGAAAGGACGAACTTTTGTTTATGAACTACATATAATAAAATTTAAACAAGCAATTTGATGCAAACACCAAAAATAAACAGCTGTTGCAGTCATGCCTAACCAAATATATACAACAAAGTTTGAAGGCTTGAGATGGACAAACTTACATTATTGGTGAAGACAGGCTCTATAAAGGCCTTGTCCATGCTGATGGGGGGGGGGGGGCAATTCAAGAAGTTTACCACAGAATCTTCTTCAAAAGCATTGCCTTTATTCTACATTTTGTTAAGAGTAAATATAGATGTGATAATATATGAAAAAATGGAGAATATTTAAGATAAGATGAAGAGTGATGCTACATAACCAAGTAGCTATAAATGTAAGTGCAGCGATACAGGCAAAAGGTACAGCCAAGAGCAATGCACAGCTAAACTTCTTCAGTACCAACCTTATGGTAAGAGTAAATATAGATCTGATGTGTAGAAAATGAAGGGCAAAGGAAAATAAGCTGCAGAGTGATGGTACATGAACAAATACCTGTCATTATAAGTACACTGATAAAGGACAGCATGTACTTACAAGAGCAATGCAGAGCTAAAAAAACATTGACATTGGATATATTCTACACTAATGTAAGCATTCATACAGATCAGATAATTTGGAGCGAACAATTGATAAGCAAGCTATCATGCATACTGCTGTCACATAATGAACCAGGTATGTATGCAAGTACAATGATACATGACAACATGTACTAACAAGAGCAAAGCAGCGGGCAGCATATTTGTGATATCCTGTCGTTCTTGTCAAACCGGAGTTCTTCTTCGAGCAGATTTCCAGCAAAAAAAATCCGTAAGGCACATGCGGAAAAGTAGAAGTTCAAATTGTCATGTGATTTCATAGACAGTACCTCATCCTGGGAACGAGACCAGTGCATAACAAGGTTTTTCCATTCAATGTCTTCTAAATTTAGCATAGGAGACTTCACCAGAAATTCGTTTATAGACTTGCCATCAAAGTGTGATTTCCTCAGGTAACACCGATACTGCTGCAATGCTTCCTTAAAAAGCACAAGGAAGCTTTGCTCGTCATGACTATCCAGATTGACCCTCGCCTAGTTACAACAATGTAATGTAAATCATTGATGTGTTCAATCAGCAGAAAACAGGAAAATAATAACCATGAATAATAGCACTTACATGTAAGTTGGACAGGAAGATGTGAAAATGGTGTTTGTCTTCACAATAATCTTCCCATGATGGGAATATATGCACGTAGTCCCTAACAACATTGAAAGCATTGCCTTTTAAACTAGGAATAAATGGAATGGGGTTCCAATCTACAGGAATTGGCCGTCTCTGCAGTTGGGATAGGTCTTCGGCCGGTGGACTTGCTGTACTTTTTGCTGGAGTGGGATTTTTCTGTGGTACAACTGGTGCTATGGCAAATGAAATCGGTATACCTTTTGCTGGAGTGCAGGTCCTGTGTGGTGGGGCTAGTGGTGTGGCCAGTGAAGTATGGGTACAGTATGCTGGAGTTGGTCCTACGTTTTGTGTCACTGGTTGTACAACCAATATAAGTGGGGTGATGTCTGATTTCTCCGGCACCACCACGTTTTTCAAGGACTTTGCTGGTGCTCCTTCAGGTTCGGCAATCACCCTCTTCCTTTTTGATGTCTGATGCACCAGAACAGCATTTGAGTGGGAAAACATGGTACGATGACAGATGGAATATGTATTGATAATGGATGGGCATGGCATCTCGACATATATGATGAGTAAACTAAGCAGATGGCGGTGCAACAAAGTAGAAGAAATGCAAGATAACATATGCAAGATACGCGCAATCAATAAAACCTTGCCAAATTAGAACAGGCACCTGGATGGGTGAACAGGACAGGCCATCTACCTTTCACTCCTCGAGGTTAGAATAGTCATTAGGATGATATCTGAACAAGAATCAACAGGTGGGGAGCGTACGAGTTTCATTGCTTCCAGAATGGCACTCAATGCCTTGGTGCCAATTTTGTAAGTCATTGCAGTGTTCCACAATATTCTTCTGATGCACGGATTCTGATATTCACTGTAATTGCGTATGATATCTGAGAACCATGAAAACATAAATAGTTGTGAGATTATCTTTGTAATGCAGATGATATTCTAATATAGGGGAGCCCCTGTAAACACTTGTGTGCTATCACTGGATTCTAATGAGAGAGCTCATGTGTGCTGTAATATGGTGCGTGCATTTATATAATCTGGCACAAGTACACAAAAAAGGCTCCAAAAGTAAGGATAGCTGGCAGATGATAGGTTCATAATATACTGTATAGAGAGTTTATTGCCAAACCATGATAACAAGAGCACACAACAACTAGGCAGATCATAGTGTACATAACAGGGGTACACCATAACCAGGATATATAAATCGGGAAAGTGGAACCGGCTGGAAATTATGGTGTTGTATTGCCGCTAGTAATTGAAAGCCTATCGATCACGTACAGGCCAACTCTATCAGCTGTTAGACTACAGATGTCCCTGCTCCCCTTCCTGACAAGGAACATACTGTGCTTCCCATACAGAACACCGCACGGGCCACCGACGGAACCACCGGCGCCACCACCTGTGTTCCTCCGCCACCCCCACCCCACCCTTGCCCCCACCCGCGTTGAGTTTTCTTCGTTCGACGAGGCCCCACCACCGCCCCCCACAACCACCGTCCCAACCCGAGCCCCTTCGATCGCACTGACGAACTCCGGTGAGCTCTGAAAAATCGACTGACCCAATTTTGAAATTTAGTCTACTGTGATTTAACTAGTGTGGAATATAAAAGGGGAAAACCATGAGTGAGGGAGTCTTGGATTAGGGGGTGTTCGGGTAGCCGGACTATACCTTCAGCCGGACTCCAGGACTATGAAGATACAAGATCGAAGACTTCGTCCCGTGTCCGGATGGGACTTTCCTTGGCGTGGAAGGCAAGCTTGGCGATGCGGATATTCAAGATCTCCTACCATTGTAACCGACTTTGTGTAACCCTAACCCTCTCCGGTGTCTATATAAACCGGAGGATTTTAGTCCGTAGGATAACTTCATCATACAACAATCATACCATAGGCTAGCTTCTAGGGTTTAGCCTCCTTGATCTCGTGGTAGATCTACTCTTGTACTACCCATATCATCAATATTAATCAAGCAGGACATAGGGTTTTACCTCCATCAAGAGGGCCCGAACCTGGGTAAAACATCATGTTCCTTGCCTCCAGTTACCATTCGGCCTAGACGCATAGTTCGGGACCCCCTACCCGAGATCCGCCGGTTTTGACACCGACATTGGTGCTTTCATTGAGAGTTCCTCTGTGTCGTCGCTTTTAGGCCCGATGGCTCCTTCGATCATCAACAAGGATGCAGTCCAGGGTGAGACTTTTCTCCCCGGACAGATCTTCGTCTTCGGCGGCTTCGCACTGCGGGCCAATTCGCTTGGCCACCTTGAGCAGATCGAAAGCTACGCCCCTAGCCATCAGGTCAGGTTTGGAAGCCTAAACTACACGGCTGACATCCGCGGGGACTTGATCTTTGACGGACTCGAGCCACAGCCAAGCGCGCCGCACTGTCTCGATGGGCATGATATAGCTCTGCCACCGAACAGCGCCTTGGAGGCCGCACACGCATCGGTTCCGACCATTGATTCAGAGCCTACTACGCCGATCGAGGATCAGCGGTTGGACGCTGCCTCATGGGCTGCGATCTCAGAGGTGATCAAGCCGAACTCCAGCCCCGCACTCCGCATGGCCTGTGACTCTGAGGAGCCGGATTCCTCTCCGAACTCCGAGCCCCCCGCGCCCCTGCCGATTGAATCCGATTGGGCCCCAATAATGGAGTTCACTGCCGCGGACATCTTTCAGCACTCGCCCTTCGGCGACATCCTAAATTCTCTAAAGTCTCTCTCTTTATCAGGAGAGCCCTGGCCGGACTACGGTCAGCAAGGTTGGGATACGGACGATGAGGAAATTCAAAACCCACCCACCACCCACTTCGTAGCCACTGTCGACGACTTAACCGACATGCTTGACTTCGACTCCGAAGACATCGACGGCATGGACGACGATGTAGGAGACGAACAAGAACCAGCACCTGTAGGGCGCTGGAAGGCCACCTCGTCATATGACATATATATGGTGGACACTCCAAAGGATGGAGATGGCGATGGAACAGCAGGGGACGATACCTCTAAGAAACAGCCCAAGCGCCGGCGTCAGCGGCGCCGCTCTAAATCCCGCCAAAGCAAAAACGGTGATTCCGGCACGGGAGATAATACTACTCCGGATAGCACCGAAGAACACCCCCTCCAGCAAGATTCGGCACAGGATGACAGAGAAGCCAACCCTCACGAGAGGGCGGCGGACCAAGAGGTTGAGGACGATAATTATACGCCTCCCTCCGAAGACGAGGCAAGCCTCGATGACGACGAGTTCGTCGTGCCAGAGGATCTCGCCGAACAAGAGCGTTTTAAACGCAGGCTTATGGCCACGGCAAGCAGCCTCAAGAAAAAGCAGCAACAGCTTAGAGCTAATCAGGATTTGCTAGCTGATAGATGGACTGAAGTCCTTGCGGCCGAAGAGTATGAACTCGAACGCCCCTCCAAGAGTTACCCAAGGCGCAGGCTGCTACCCCGACTAGAGGAGGAAGCACCTACATCACCAGCGCATGACATGGCCGACCGGCCACCTCGTGGCCGCGACAGAGAGGCCTCTTGGCCCTCCACTCAAGCCATGCCCCGATGCCACGTCAAGCATACTAAGGCACGGGAAAATGCGCCCGACTTGCACGACATACTGGAGGACAAGGCAAGGCAAACAAGATCGATCTACGGATCGCGCAGGCGCCCCACGGCACGTGACGGTGATCGTCACTCCGGGTGCAATAAATCCGGCCGGGCCAAACTCAACATACAAAGCTCCTTCGAGCTGCGTCGTAATATAGCCCAATACAGAGGCGCCGCACACCCACTATGCTTCACAGATGAAGTAATGGATCATAAAATCCCTGAGGGCTTCAAACCCGTAAACATCGAATCGTACGATGGCACAATAGATCGTGCGGTATGGATCGAGGATTATCTCCTTCATATCCACATGGCCCGCGGTGATGATCTACATGCCATCAAATACCTCCCACTCAAATTTAAGGGACCGGCCCGGCATTAGCTTAACAGCTTGCCAGCAGACTCAATCGGTTCTTGGGAGGACCTGGAAGCCGCATTCCTTGATAACTTCCAGGGCACTTATGTGCGACAACCGGACGCCGATGACCTAAGCCACATAATTCAGCAGCCAGAGGAATCGGCCAGGCAATTCTGGATACGGTTCCTAACAAAGAAAAACCAGATAGTCGACTGTCCGGACGCAGAGGCCTTAGCGGCCTTCAAGCATAATATCCGTGACGAGTGGCTTGCCCGACACCTGGGACAGGAAAAGCCGAAATCTATGGCAGCCCTCACGACACTCATGACCCGCTTTTGCGTGGGAGAAGACAGCTGGCTAGCTCACAGCAACAATTTAACCAAGAACCCTGGTAATTCGAATACCAAGGACAAAAGCGACAGGTCGTGTTGGAACAAACAAAAGCGTCACGTTAACAGCGACAACAACGAGGATATGGCAGTTAATGCCGGATTCCGAGGCTACAAATCCGGTCAACGGAAAAAGCCATTCAAAAGAAATACTCAGGGCCCGTCTAGTTTGGACCGAATACTCGACCGCTTGTGCCAGATACATGTCACCCCCAAAAAGCCAGCCAACCACACCAACAGGGATTGTTGGGTGTTCAAGCAGGCAGGCAAGTTAAGAGCCGAAAAGAAAGACAAGGGGCTGCATATCGACAACGAGGAGGAGCCCAGGCTGCCGAACAACAATGGACAGAAGGGATTTCCCCCGCAAGTGCGGACGTTGAACATGATATACGCAACCCACATCCCCAAGAGGGAGCAGAAGCGTGCGTTACGGGACGTATATGCGATGGAGCCAGTCGCCCCAAAGTTCAACCCATGGTCCTCCTGCCCGATCACCTTTGATCGAAGGGACCACCCCACTAGCATCCGTCACGGCGGCTTCGCCGCATTGGTTCTAGACCCAATCATTGACGGATTTCATCTCACAAGAGTCCTCATGGACGGCGGCAGCAGCCTGAACCTGGTTTACCAGGATACAGTGCGAAAAATGGGCATAGATCCCTCGAGGATCAAGCCCACCAGAACGACCTTTAAAGGTGTCATACCAGGTGTAGAAGCCAACTGTACAGGCTCAGTCACACTAGAAGTGGTCTTCGGATCTCCGGATAACTTCCGAAGCGAGGAGTTAATCTTCGACATAGTCCCGTTCCGTAGTGGCTATCACGCACTGCTCGGGCAAACCGCATTCGCAAAATTCAATGCGGTACCGCACTATGCATACCTCAAGCTCAAGATGCCAGGCCCTAGAGGAGTAATCACTGTCAATGGGAACACTGAACGCTCCCTCCGAACGGAGGAGCACACGGCAGCGCTCGCAGCAGAAGTACAAAGCAGCCTCTCTAGGCAGTTCTCCAGTTCGGCCTTCAAAAAGCCGGACACTGTCAAACGCGCCCGGAGTACCCTACAACAAGACCGCCTGGCACGTTCTGAGCTAGCGTAGCAATGCAGCCCCAACCCTAGCCCTCGCGATATAGCGAAACCAGTGCTTCGCGTACATAACTACGCTCTTGAAATACCATGGGCACAGGGGAAGGGGCACTATCATGGCACGCCCGAAATACGGCTTAAACCACACCAGGGGCTGCCGGATTCCTTTTTTTCCTTTTTTCTCTTACTCTCAGGACTCCATACTTTGGATGACCCGTTCGGCAATTCAACTGCCGCACAAACGATGCAAGATCCAGGAAAGCAGACAAGCCATGCCGCATTATGGAACTCCCAGGTGGTCTCTATTGCGAGCAGTATACCTGTTTTTAATACAATTCCGCGGCCCGCCCCTGGCCAGGACATGTTAAATAGTCCAATTCTTTTGCTTATCGCACTATTTGTATCGTTCTGCTTTCATAACAGCCTTTCTATAAACAATGCATAGCTTTTTGTCTATTTTTTGCATTATCCTCTTTTTATATATATGTTTATTAATAACATGTTGCATCCGTACACTGTGGTACGGTAAAAATACGCCAGGGCTTCAGTACCCATCAATATGGCATGAGAAGTCTGTACACTGTGGTACAACAAAAATACGCCAGGGGCTTCAGTACCCATCAATATGGCGTGAGAAGTCCATACACTTTCACAAGTGCGGCACCCCGAACTTATAACACTATATGCATCGGCTCCGAATCATGATTTGGGTCAATAGTTGGGTTTTCCCGGCTCCTATGGTTTGGTGCCTTACGTTCCGCTATATCGGCTAAGGTAGCACTAGGAGAACTACTGCGATTGTGCCCCTTGGCGTGGAAGGCAAGCTTGGCGATGCGGATATTCAAGATCTCCTACCATTGTAACCGACTCTATGTAACCCTAACCCTATCCGGTGTCTATATAAACCGGAGGGTTGTAGTCCGTAGGCGATCAACTCCATATACAACAATCATACCATAGGCTAGCTTCTATTGTTTAGCCTCCTTGATCTTGTGGTAGATCTACTCTTGTACTACCAATATCATCAATATTAATCAAGCAGGACGTAGGGTTTTACCTCCATTGAGAGGGCCCGAACCTGGGTAAAACATCGTGTTCCCTGCCTCCTGTTACCATCCGGCCTAGACGCACAGTTCGGGACCCCCTACCCGAGATCCGCCGGTTTTGACACCGACATTGGTACTGTCATTGAGAGTTCCTCTGTGTCGTTGCCTTTAGGCCCGATGGCTCCTTTGATCATCAACAACGATGCGGTCCAGGGTGAGACTTTTCTCCCCGGATAGATCTTCATCTTCGGTGGCTTCGCTCTATGGGCCAATTCGCTCGGCCACCTGGAGCAGATCGAAAGCTACGCCCTTGGCCATCAAGTCAGGCTTAGAAGCTTAAACTACACGGCTGACATCCGCGGAGACCTGATCTTCGACGGGTTCAAACCAAGGCCAAGCGCGCCGCACTATCTCGAGGGGCATGATCTAGCTCTGCCCCCGGACAGTGTCCTGGAGGCCGCACACGCATCGGTTCCGACCCCTAACTCGGAGCCTATTGCACCAATCGAGGATGAGCAGTTGGACGTCACCTCGGGGGCAGCGATTCCAAAAGCGATCGAGCCAAACGCTAGCCCCGCACTCTGCACGACCCGTGACTCCGAGGATCCGGACTCCTCCCCGGACTCCGAACCTCCCGCGTCCCTGCCAATCGAATCCGATTGGGCGCCGATAATGGAGTTCACCGCCGCAGACATCTTTCAGCATTTGCCTTTTGGCGACATCCTAAATTCCCTTAAGTCCCTCTCTTTATCAGGAGAGCCCCGGCCGGACTACGGTCAGCGAGGGTGGGATACATACGATGAGGAAATTCAAAGCCTACCCACCACCCACTTTGTAGCCACTGTCGACGATTTAACTGACATGCTTGACTTCGGCTCCGAAGACATCGAAGGCATGGACGACGATGTAGGAGACGAACAGGAACCAGCACCTATAGGGCGCTGGAAGGCCACCTCGTCATATGACATATATATGGTGGATACTCCAAAAGATGGAGATGGCGATGGAACAGTGGGGGATGACGCCCCCAAGAAACAGCCAAAGCGCCGGCGTCAGCGGCGCCGCTCTAAATCCCACCAAAGCAAAAACGGTGATTCCGGCACGGGAGATAATACTACCCCGGATAGCGCCGAAGAACACCCACCTCAACAAGATTCGGCACAGGAAGATGGAGAAGCCAGCCCTCATGAGAGAGCGGCAGACCGAGAGGTCGAGGATGATAACCATACGCCTCCCTCCGAAGACGAGGCAAGCCTCGATGACGACGAATTCGTCATACCATCAGACCCCGCCGAACAAGAGCGTTTTAAACGCAGGCTTTTAGCCACGACAAGCAGCCTCAAGAAAAAGCAGAGCTTAGAGCTGCCCAAGATTTGCTAGCTGACAGATGGACTGAAGTCCTTGCGGCCGAAGAGTATGAACTCGAACGCCCCTCCAAGAGTTACCCGAAGCGCAGGCCGCTACCCCGATCAGAGGAGGAAGCACCTACATCACCAGCGCATGACATGGCAGACCGGCCACCTCGCGGCCGCGACAGAGAGGCCTCTCGGCCCTCCACCCAAGCCATGCCCCGACGCCGCTCAACTAAGGCACGGGAAAATGCGCCCGACCTGCGAGACATACTGGAGGATAAGGCAAGACAAACAAGATCGATCTACGGATCGCGCAGGCGCCCTACGGCATGTGACAATGATCTTCACTCCGGATACAACAAATCCGGCCGGGCCGAACACAACAGACATAGCTCTTCCGAGCTGCGTCGTGATATAGCCCAGTACAGAGGCGCCGCACACCCGCTATGCTTCACGAATGAAGTAATGGATCATAAAATCCCAGAGGGTTTCAAACCCGTAAACATCGAATCATACGATGGCACAACAGATCCGGCGGTATGGATCGAGGATTATCTCCTTCACATCCACATGGCACGCGGCGATGATCTACACGCCATCAAATACCTCCCGCTCAAACTTAAAGGACCGGCCCGGCATTGGCTTAACAGCTTGCCAGCAGACTCAATCGGTTCTTGGGAGGACCTGGAAGCCGCATTCCTCGACAACTTCCAGGGCACTTACGTGCGACCGCCGGATGCCGACGACTTAAGCCACATAATTCAGCAGCCAGAGGAATCGGCCAGACAATTCTGGACACGGTTCCTAACAAAGAAAAACCAGATAGTCGACTGTCCGGACGCAGAGGCCCTAGCAGCCTTCAAGCATAACATCCGCGACGAGTGGCTTGCCCGGCACCTGGGACAGGAAAAGCCGAAATCCATGGCAGCCCTCACGACACTCATGACCCGCTTTTGCGCGGGAGAAGACAGCTGGCTAGCTCGCAGTAACAACTTATCAAAGAACCCTGGTAATTCGGATACCAAGGACAAAAGTGGCAGGACACGTCGGAATAAGCAAAAACGCCGCGTTAACAGCGACAGCAATGAAGACACGGCAGTCAATGCCGGATTCAAAGGCTATAAATCCGGTCAGCGGAAAAAGCCATTCAAAAAGAATACTCAGGGCCCGTCCAGTTTGGACCGAATACTCGATCGCTTGTGCCAGATACATGGCACCCCCGAAAGGCCAGCCAATCACACTAACAGGGATTGTTGGGTGTTCAAGCAGGCAGGCAAGTTAAGGGCCGAAAACAGAGACAAGGGGCTGCACAGCGACGACGAGGAGCCCAAGCCGCCGAACAACAATGGACAGAAGGGCTTTCCCCCACAAGTGCGGACGGTGAACATGATATACGCAACCCACATTCCCAAGCGGGAGCGGAAGCGTGCGCTACGGGACGTATACGCGATGGAGCCAGTCGCCCCAAAGTTCAACCCATGGTCCTCCTGCCCGATCACTTTTGATCGAAGGGACCATCCCACTAGCATCCGTCATGGCGGCTTCGCCGCATTGGTTCTCGACCCAATCATCGACGGATTTCATCTCACAAGAGTCCTCATGGACGGCGGCAGTAGCCTGAACCTGCTTTATCAGGATACAGTGCGGAAAATGGGCATAGATCCCTCAAGGATTAAGCCCACAAGAACGACCTTTAAAGGCGTTATACCAGGTGTAGAAGCCAACTGTACAGGCTCAGTAACACTTGACGTGGTCTTCGGATCCCCGGACAATTTCCGAAGCGAAGAGTTAATCTTCGATATAGTCCCGTTTCGCAGTGGCTATCACGCCCTGCTCGGACGAACCGCATTCGCAAAGTTCAATGCGGTGCCGCACTACGCATATCTCAAGCTCAAGATGCCAGGCCCTCGAGGAGTAATTACGGTCAACGGAAACACCGAACGCTCCCTCCGTACGGAGGAGCATACGGCGGCTCTCGCAGCGGAGGTACAAAGTAGCCTTCTCAGGCAATTCTCCAGTCCGGCCATTAAAAAGCCAGACACTGCCAAGCGCGCCCGGAGTAACCCACAGCAGGACCGCCTGGCACACTCTGAGCAAGCGTAGCAATGCGGCCCCAACCCCAGTTCTCGCGACATAACAAAACCAGTACCTCGCGTACATAACTACGCCCTTGAAATACCATGGGCACAGGGGAAGGGGCACAATAACGGCATGCCCAAAACACAGCTTAAAACGTACTAGGGGCTGCCGGATTCTTTTTTTATTTTTTCTTACTTTCAGGACTCCATACTTCGGACGACCTGTTCGGCAATTCGACTGCCGCACAAACGATGCAAGATCCAGGGAGGCAGACAAGCCATGCCGCATTATGGAACTCCCAGGTGGTCTCTGTTACGAGCGGTATACCTGTTTTAAATACAATTCCGCGGCCTGCCCCTGGTCAGGACATACTAAATAGTCCAATATCTTTTGCTTACCGCACTATTTGTATCGTTCGGCTTTGATAAATAGCCTCTCTATAAACAATGCTTAGCTTCTTGTCTATTTTTTGCATTATCTTCTTTTCACATTTATGTTTATTAAATGACATGATTGCACCCGTACACCATGGTATGGCAAACACGCCAGGGGCTTCAGTACCCCTCATAATGGTGTGAGAAGTCCGTACACTTTCACAAGTGCGGCACCCCGAACTTATAGCACTATATGCATCGGCTCCGAATCATGATTTGGGTCAATAGTTGGGTTTGCCCGGCTCCTATGTTTTGGTGCCTTACGTTCCGCTCTATCGGCTAAGGTAGCACTAGGAGAACCACTGCGATTGTGCCCCGGTTCAGCTGGGTTAAGCACCTCAGTGGAGAAAGCTAAAACTGACTGTCATGATGTGGCGAGAGACCGGTCGCTGTTCGAGAGGTTTTTCGAGTCCCTAAAGGCTTATGCCGCTTCGAGCGAGGAGCTGGCTTTGTCCGGCCAAGGCGTGGATAGCGCCCCGAACTCGGTCTTCCGAACTAGGGGCTTCGCCGAAATTTAAAATTATAGAGTTCTATGGCTAAGTGAGAGTGTTCAAGCATTATAGTCCGATTGCCTGGTTCGTTGTGCTGAGCGCCTCCCTCGAAGGACCCAACTATGGGAAAAAGAGCGCTCAGGTTTATCCCGAACACCCCAGCACTAGTGGCATGGGGGCAGAAGCCGACGACTGGCCATCTCTCAATTTTTGATAAACGGCCGCACAGAAAGTAATATTTTAAATTCAATAAGCATTGCTTAGCGCATATGAACAAGTTTTCAGCGCACAGGATAAACACGAGCGAGTTCATTCAAAAATTACATCCTTGGTACATTCATCCGCCACAAGGCGGGCACCTGCAAGAACATCCTTGTAGTAGTTCTCGGGCTTGCGATGCTCCTTCCCCGGCGGCGGCCCGTCCCTAACAAGCTTCTCACCGTCCAGCTTACCCCAGTGCACCTTTGCACGGGCAAGGGCCCTACGGGCACCTTCGATGCAGACGGAGCGCTTGATGACCTCGAGCCTTGGACAGGCCTCCACCAGCCGCCGCACCAGCCCGAAATAGCTCTTAGGCAGGGCCTCTCCGGGCCACAGCCGAACTATGAAGCCTTCATGGCCTGTTCGGCCACCTTGTGGAGCTCGACCAGCTGTTTCAGCTGGTCGCTCAAGGGCACAGGGTGTCCGGCCTCAGCATACTGAGACCAGAACACCTTCTCCGTCGAGCTGCCCTCTTCAGCTCGGTAGAATGCGGCGGCGTCGGATACGCTGCGGGGAAGATCTGCGAATGCCCCTGGAGAGCTCCGGATTCGGGTAAGTAACAAGTAGTTTACTTTTATGTTTCTGCTTTGCATAAAGAATGCCTTACCCGCTGCTATCTTGTTCACCTCCTCCAACTCTTGGAGGGCCTTTTGGGCTTCAGCCTTGGCAGACTTGGCAGTCTCAAGGGCCACCGCGAGCTCGGATGCTTGCGTCTTTGACTCAAGCTCCAAACTCTCATGTTTTTTCATGAGAGCCTGAAGCTCTTGCTGCACCTCGCCGACTCGGGACTCAAATCTCTCTCGCTCGGGGCGCTCCGCGGCCGCTTTCTTTTCGACCTCGGACAGCGCCTGCTTGAGGGTCGCCACCTCAGTCTTGGCCCCTACAATAAGCAGTACAATCCTGTTATTTTTTGCAATCACGTCTTTTTATAGGCACTTTTTTCTGTAAGGTATTTCTTACCTTCTTTCTCCTTGAGCTGCCGCTTGGCAAGGCCGAGCTCTTGCTTGGTCTGCTCGAGTCCCTGTTTCAGGGCACCCACCTCCACAGTCAGTGCGGCGGTGGCTAGCAGCGAAGCCTGCATACGCATATTGACTCTTTGTTGTTAGACTCCTGTGAAATTTAATAGATCCTCTATTCGGCTTTTCTTTCCGAATGCCAAACAGAGCATCAGGGGCTACTGTCTATGCGGTTATATTCTTACATATTTTTACTTACCTCGAAGCCCGTTAGAAGGCTAGCGCAAGCTTCACTCAGTCCGCTCTTGGCGGACCGAACCTTTTGGATCACCGTACTCATAATAGTACGGTGCTCCTCGTCGAGGGAGGCGCCGTCAAGCACCTCCAGCAGATTGTCCGGCACCTCCGGTTGGACGGAGGCCGCCGGCTCAGAAGGCTTGCTCCTCTTGGAAGGAGTTTGCCTACCGCGGTCCGGAACTGTTGAAGATTCTGGCGCAGTGTCTGGCACAAAGCCGGACTTGGAGCCCTGGGGGGTCTTGTCCCCTTTACTCCTGGAGTCCGGGAGGTCGCCTTGCGGCTCCTCCAGGACCACCTCCTCCTTCCTCGGAGCTCATTGCGACGCCACTTCGGCGTCATCCGCAGTGCGGGGGGAGACAGCGGGCGGAACTGAGTTCACGTCCGATGAATCCAGGGAGCCGCTCGACGACTCGTTGAGTTCGGCCCGGGGCGGGCTGCATAATTATGTTCGATGTTAGGGAAGGCTGTGCAACAAAGCAACATCATGAGTTACTCTGATATCCAAATACTTACGATTTTGCCGGACGCTTGGCCCTATCTGGCCACTCCTCTTCGTCCTCTTCGGCGTCGGGGGAGTAGTTCAGCGGAGAGGTCTTCCTCTTCCTGGACCCTTTGGACTCCCCTGTTGGGGCGGCCTTCCTTTCCTTTCCTCCCCCCGCTAGAGGGGGAGAGTGTTCTTCTTCCTCCTCCTCGTTCTCACGGGAGGAGAGCGTCTCGGACTTGTCGGATGACGAGTCCGACACCACCACATTACGGGTACTCTTTCGAGTCCCCGTGGCCTTCTTCTTCTTGGTCTTCTTCTCCAGCACCACATAAGGCGCCGGAACCAGCAGCTTCACTAGGAGAGTAGGGGCTGGGTCTTTGGGCAAGGGAGCCGGACAATTAATCGATCCGGACTGCGCCTGCCAAGCCTGTCAAAGGTGATGGAGTTTAGATCCCACATAGAGTCAAACTATGAAGAAACTTAACATCCTGTAAAAGGTGAAAATAGCTTACCTCGCTGGCGTGACGCCGCGAGCTGTATCCGCGGTCCTCGGAAGCGGATGTGGGAGCCTCGGCGCCTTTGGTTAGCACCTTCCAGACGTCTTCATACGTCGTGTTGAAGAGCTGGTTAAGGGTTTGGTGCTGCGCCAGGTCGAACTCCCACAGATTAGAGCCCCGTTGTTGACACAGGAGGATCCGGCAGATGAGCATAACCTGGACTACATTGACAAGCTTGATCGGCTTGCTCACAGACTGGATGCATGTCTGCAATCCGGTCACCTCTTTTTCGTCGCCCCACGACAGGCCCGTCTCTTTCCAGGACATAAGCCGCGTGGGGGGTCCGGATCGGAACTCGGGGGCTGCGATCCATTTCGGATCGCGCGGCTTGGTGATGTAAAACCACCATGATTGCCACCCCTTCAGAGTCTCCACGAAGGAGCCCTCGAGCCATAGGACGTTGGCCATCTTGCCCGCCATGGCGCCTCCGCACTCCGCCTGGCTGCCGCGCACCACCTTGGGCTTGACGTTGAAGGTCTTGAGCCAGAGGCCGAAATGGGGGAGGATGCGGAGGAAAGCCTCACACATGACGATAAACGCCGAGATGTTGAGGACAAAGTTCGGGGCAGGATCGTGGAAATCCAGGCCATAGTAGCACATGAGCCCCCAGACAAATGGGTGGAGTGGGAAACCCAGTCCGCAGAGGAAGTGGGGGAGGAATACTACCCTCTCATGGGGCCTTGGGGTGGGAAGAAGCTGCCCTTACTCGGGAAGCCGGTGCGTGATGTCCTTGGACAAGTATCCGTCCTTCCTTAGCTTTTTGACATGGCCCTCCATGACGGAGGAGACCATCCACTTGCCTCCCGCTCCGGACATTGCTGGAGGAGGTTGAGGTAGGAAGCGCGGGCTTGGGCGCTGGAGCTCGGGTGCGCAGGAGATGGATAGGCAAAGGAGGAAGAAGGCGTAGGTAAAAAGGTGGATCCTTGTCCCCTTATATGGGCGGATGCGGTTGTGTGTCCCCACCTACCTAGTAAAACTCGCTTGCCTCCCAAGCATCGTGATACGTGGCGCGGTTGGGTTACCCACGTCCGTATTGATGAGAATCCCGTAAAAGGGGGGTACACGATCTCTGCTTTGACAAGACGTGCCAAGGAAACCGCCTCGCAAAACATGCTAAGGTGGAAAAGTGAAAACGATTCGAGCGAAGGACTTGGCTGTAGTGTGATGGCGCACTGCAGAATACGTTAGCAGATTTGATTTGTGTTAATATTATTCTCTCTATGGCAATATGTGGAAGCTTATTTTGCAGAGCCGGACACTACTCTTGGTGTTTACAATCTTCTATGAAGGACTTGGAGGAGGAACCCGCCTTGCAATGCCAAAGACAATTTACGTGCCGGACTCGTCGTCATTGAAGCCTGGTTCAGGGGCTACTGAGGGAGTCCTGGATTAGGGGGTGTTCGGGTAGCCGGACTATACCTTCAGCCGGACTCCAGGACTATGAAGATACTAGATTGAAGACTTTGTCCCGTGTCCGGATGGGACTTTCCTTGGCGTGGAAGGCAAGCTTGGCGATGCGGATATTCAAGATCTCCTACCATTGTAACCGACTCTATGTAACCCTAACCCTATCCGGTGTCTATATAAACCGGAGGGTTGTAGTCCGTAGGCGATCAACTCCATATACAACAATCATACCATAGGCTAGCTTCTAGGGTTTAGCCTCCTTGATCTTGTGGTAGATCTACTCTTGTACTACCCATATCATCAATATTAATCAAGCAGGACGTAGGGTTTTACCTCCATCGAGAGGGCCCGAACCTGGGTAAAACATCATGTTCCCTGCCTCCTGTTACCATCCGGCCTAGACGCACAGTTCGGGACCCCCTACCCGAGATCCGCCAGTTTTGACACCGACAACGGCATTGGTGTATCAGATCCGGCATGGTGGAGGAGGACGGCGGTGGATGGGGTGGCGGACGATGGTGGTGGACGGAGGAGGGTGGGGTGGAGAGGGTGTTTTGGCGCCCACGGAGTACGAATGGGGAAAAGGGAGGTAGAGAGGAAGGGGAGAACCATGTATTCAGGGTGCGCTTGTCTCAAATGCGAGGAAATTTACAAACTTAGCCCCCGTTTCAAATTTCTACTACATCACAGCAAAACTAGTCGGTTGGGGATAGGACGGTAATCTCGCATACACCGAATATTTGCCGACGAGAGTTTGTTTTTGGCGCCCACCGTGTATGAATATGAATCGGGGAGGGAGTCGATTTCGGCCGAGGACACACTGTGTTTTGGCGCCCACCATGTATGAATTCGGGTGAGAGGCGGTTACGTCACGTTTGGGTGAAATTACAAACCTACCCCTATCGAAACCTATAGAAATCCAGCATATAGGCTTTGTGTGGCAGGGATAGGCAGTAGTGATTTCCATCTCGCAGATTTTGGTTTTGGACGGTTACTGCGACTTTCCCCGCTTCGTTCAAATTTTGCAGAGTGCACGTTTACCGTGCCAACTCAATTCGAATCCCGTTTGTATTCTTTTTTCTAGGCGAGATTCATTTTCAATTGGAATTACATTCTATATACATCATTTTTTATATATACTTTCAAAAGCACAACAAAGAATTCTTCTCCTTTATATGTATAATATGATTTACAAATACAATGATCTCAAAATGTTAAGGTTGAATTCAAAAAAATTTAACCTAATTATGTTCTACTAAAATGTATGGATCAGTAATATCTACATATTAAATAACATAGATGTGCGTGAATTCATATGAGTATGCATGTTTTATAGATCAATTTTGGTTCGAGTATGGATTACATGTATCATCATCTCGAATTCAAATATTTGAATCCCTTTTTTGTTCACTCCTTTCACGCCCATCTCTCTCGCATGCATGCTCCTTCAGGTAGCTATCACTCTCTTTTCTCCAGCTCACCTGCACGCTCACTTCATGTTGCTCCTATCCTCGCAAACATGGTCTCTCGAGGTCTCCCTTGAGAAGTGTCACACTCTCCCTATCATTATACATTACACGGTTTTCATTATCTCTCACGCCTCTACCGTTCTCTGGTATCACTCGGTACCTAAGCTTTCTTTTTCACCGCCAAACACACAGTCTCCACTCGTCTTTCACTTTGTCTTTCTCTCTATGGGATTCTCTCACACACCCTATATGTCTCTACATATGACTGATACCACTAAAATTACTCTCTCTATCTCTCCTGTAGACACAACATTTGTTGCGGTCTCCTTTTTGTCTCCATCCCAGACTGACATTATTCATTTGTTTACCGATCAGACAACCCCGACTACCGTCTCCTCTCTCTCTCTCTCACAGACACGCACACACAACTCCTGCTTCCACTCCCCTTCCCGACTACTGCCTCTCTCACACACACACAAAACTCTCGCTTTCGCGCCCCAACTCGTATTTCTCTCACAAACATTTATCGACTAGCTAGCCTCTAGATAGGTTTATACACCCGCACACTCGTGCTTCCACCATCGCATACATGTCTCTCTCACGCTCCTTGTATCTATGTAGATTTTTCTTCCCTTCTTGAGACACGTCCTCTCGATCATGCACACACACACACTATCGCCTCATTTTAAGCTAATACCTATCGCACACACACTCCTTGTGTCTTTGTCACACATGCACTCCGTCCTCCTCCACTCGCCCTCTCTCTCACACACACATATGGGCTTTTTGCAACAACTAGCAATATGCCCATGCGTTGCACAGAACATCAAGATGCATTTGTATGAGTAGTTTATCTTGTGGGGGAAAAGGATGAATGAGGGAAGGCCTTATTTGCAAATGTGGAGAGGGGTGTGGGTATCTCTTTGCAAAATTGCCATAGTTTCCTTCCTATCCGTCAGATATAGATCGGACGGCCTATATTGTAGGATGGCAGGCACACGATCATCACCGACAATGCTTATTATAAGAGTAGGGATAAAAACATAGAGTTGGTGATGATGGTGGGCCTGCCATCCTGCAATGTAGGTCGTCTGATTTATATTTGACGGATAGGAAGGAAAATATGGCAATTTACCCGCACTCTTCACCACATTTGCAGATAAGGCCTTCCCTCGTTCATCCTTTTCTCCCACAAGATCCTTATGTTCCGTGCAACGCACGGGCATCTTGCTAGTAAGAGTAGAAATTAGACATATACCACTTCTCGAATCTTGAAACCAACAACATTCCTCTCTTATCTCATTAAAACCGCCAAAGGAATATATTTTGAGTGAAACATGACATATTTTTAGTGATATACGTATTTCAAAGCTAGACTTTTTTTCTATCAAATCGGTGAATATGTATTAATCCAGTGGCAGAGACAGGCCTGGGCAGCTAGGGCTATAGCCCCAGGCCTAGAAACAACTTCCTTTGTAATTTCTTCATGCAAAGCATAGAAAATCATAGAAGTTTATCACTCAACATAGCACAGCCCTAGGCGTAATCTGCATCTACCTCCGCCACTATATTAATCTACTTTGATCGTGTGGCAACGCATTGGCACATTGCTAGTAGTTATTATAATTTTTTGGACACCAGACAAATGGTGGAGTACATATACAAAGAGAAGAGGCGCACGCACGCAGTCGGCCTCTCGTTGTCTTGCACACATGAGTGTTACATAAAGGCGACGTTAACAAATAAACTCTAAAACCCTCGGGGCACGATTGCTGCATTCGCGGGTACCGGGTACGTGGTGGAGCACCTTTGTAGGAATAGTCAGCTCGCGTGATAATTTGATCCGTAGGAGTTGATGGTCGGGACCACAGGTGAACGACTTGGAGCGCGGTGGCTCGCCAGTTGCCACTGATCGAGTAGCCACGTTTAAAATATCGTTTTTAGCGGGGTTAAGAGTTCCGATTTTCAATGGCGCGTTATAAGTAGTAAGTAGTTTTTAGAACGATTGGTATGGAGTGAAAATGGAATTCATAGTACTACGTACCTCCTTGGCGTATGGTTGTATGGTTTGTTTTTTTCGATGGAGGTTGTATGGGTTTATGTTGCGAGATGTTGAACCTGGTAGTTCTAGGGAAAATACTATGGTTTAGATTTAGATATTGGTTTTCTTTAATGAAAATCGGAAGGGGAAACCCTTCTTCGACTAAAAAAACTACTACCTCCATTCTGGTTTACTAGTCCCCATCGTACTTTGGGTCAAAGTTTGTCCACGAACTTTACTTGTAAAATGTGAATGGAAAACGAGATTTTGTTATACCCAAAAAAACGACTGGAGGGAGTGATTGCTCTGACACGGACGCGACCTCTCATAGTGCAGGCATTGAACCGGCGTGCCGGCCAAGAGGGTCGCACTCGCTGCAAGCCCGGCTGAGCACGCCTCCTTGCTGCGTGCAACCAGCTTAAGACCGCCCCGCCTGCCTTCATTGAATCCGCGCGTGTGCCGGCAACACATCCTTCCGCGAGCCGACAGGCATTTTAGAACACAAAAAATGACTAAAATATAATTAATTTACGCATGGTCTTGACTTGTTGTGCTCGCACTGGTAGCAGGAACTAGTGGCTTTGAAGTGAAACATGGTTGTGGACATTATGTATGAATGTGCAGATATCTGTGAACATGAGTTTGATGTGGAAGTTGAACTTGGAATGTCGGGCTTGCGCGTGAACTATATCATGTCCAATGCTTCGTCTGTTATTGTTTGGAAAGTAATTGCTGTTATTACATGACCCGAAAAAACATTTTGTGCCACATCAGTAGATGCACGGACATCACAACAGGCATGTTGACTGGATAAACATTTGAACCTAGCTATTATGAAGGAAATTTTGTATTGACAACAGTTTTAGATAGCAGGAGACGCCTAGCCTGCTCTGCCTCTGCTAGCTTATTTCTGCCTTCTTCCATCTCTTCTTTGGCTTGGGTGAAGAGAGCATCTGATTGCTCTTTTCGCTTCTTCAGGAACTCAGCTACATTCTCAAGGGCTGCTGCATGCTTTCTTTCAGCCTTTACTAATGCCACGAGGACACGAACAGCTGATGACTCCATCTGGCTTGTGTGTAATCCAGCATCATCTGGGAATTTGCACCTTGTGTCTAATCCAACATCATTAGGGAACTGGCACCTTGTGTGCAATCCAGCCTCATTTTGGAAACATGATCTTGAGGTTGACCATACTTCCCTCCTCGTAGGAACTGCATCCTGACATGAAGTTACTTCTTTTTTAGATCAATACTCAGAGCAACCTAGATCCATTTAGTAGAAGCCAGATAAACAGAACTCGGAGAAGTGAATTCAAAAGGAAAAAATAAATAAAAGCAGATTACAAGGTGAGAATACCCACTTCCTACATCAAGCTAAAAATGAAAGCATTAGGATGATTAAGACTCTTCTTATTACACATCAAAGAACACCACGCTTTAGAGAAACATAAACTACAACATATACACATCGAAGAACACGAGGCTACACGAAAGTAATTGAAAGGGTGTTACTTACCAAAGCTCGTTTTACAGGTTCGGTGCAGCTCCTCTTTAACTTGCCACGCTCCTTGAAGATGTCCCGAATATCCCATGTTTGGTCTTCATTGCTCCTCTGCATGTTCGCACTCATGGTTTTAAAATCTCAACATGGCAAGAAAAATATACTACTAGTAATACTCGTGCATCTTGTGGGCAACATTAAAGCACTCGTCTGCCATGTTAGAGCATCTCCAACAAGATAAACTACTCATACAAATGCATCTTGATGCGTGCAACGCATGGGCATTTTGCTAGTTCTAAAAACCTTTCCATCATTTGCCACACTACTGGTTGCAGATGAAAAACCCACCCAAGCACAGCGCGATACAGGAGCGACGCACAATTACAAGCTGATATTCTGTTGGACAATGGAGGCTATAACCAATTACTTTTACGGGAACAATAGCACCCAGGAAATTTGAAGGGTAGGTATGTATGAAACTGCACATGTACCGCTAAGTGATTCAATACACACATTACCAATCGAGGAGGAGAGCGATGGTCGCGGCGGCCTCTGTGAGTCATGGTCGGCAACGGGAGCACTATAAGAAATATGTCAACTTGTGACCACCACTATTGGTCAGTGAAAGGTCATGGTTTTTCATTTGTGACCATTTTGTGACCAAAAACAGAAGGTCAAAAGCTGGCGGTCATAAACTGACTATAGCGACCTTCTCTGTGAGAAGGTCGTAGACGTTTACGACCAAAATAAGCCTACTGTTGTGTTTTGGTCACTAGCTATCTGCCCAAGCCATGTAGGCATCCAGCGTGGCAAGCTGATGTGACACAAGATTCAGTCCGGTCCGATTCGGCATTTTACATGGGCCGAGCCCATTAATTCAGCCTTTTAGGATTTTTTTCCTTGTTAATTCTGGTCCGCTTCATGGGCCAAGCCCAACGTTGTAGCCTTTTTTATTGTTGGCCCGTAGCCTTTTATTATTTATTGCTTTTCTATTTTCAGCCATTATATATTCAAGCTGGTCCCACTAGTCAGATGGATCCCACTTGTCATGATCATCTCTCAAATTGGTCTCACATGTCAGAAATGTACAAATTTGACAGATTATTTTCATAAGTGGACCCATTGGTCAAGTTTCCATTTCACAAGTTTTCAGATCACATACATAATCAAAAAGAACACATAAATTTCATCAAATATACCACTAAATAAATCTATTACAATCTTTACAACACATATATGCTAACAATATGCTACTCTTCACTAAGTAGAACTTGACGGCTTCACACTTCATGGCTTCACACTTGCTTCACACTTCACACTTGAGCATCTGTAAAAGAGGAACAACCACAAATTTAAATCTCAATTGCAGTATAGGCCATATGCAGAAGCAGTTCAAAGTTGAAACAACATCAATTAAACACACGCGCACAGAAACATAGGAGTCAAAATGCAGTATAGGACCAGGACAAGGAAACTCCTGTTATCAAATCAACACACAGCTTGTAGCAAAACAGCAACAGAATACATTATAACAAGAGCATCATGCTGGAAAGAAACAGCACAGAAACATGTGGATATCTCATGTGAGCATCATGCTGTGGTTTTATTAAACAATGATACAGCAACAGAATACAATATCTTCAATGCAAATTATGGTACTTGTAGCAAAACAGTTTGAAACAACAACTACACAATACATTATAATGAGAGTAAGCTTGAATCAAACATTGACAGATTGCTGCTAGTGCATACTACTATGATTCACACTAGAGCAAATTTTCAGAAACAAATAATGAAAATTGTGCAAATGCTCAAGAACTGGTACTTGCTGTACCAGGAATAGGTACTTGCATACTGAAGTTTTCAGAAGAACAAATAACTGAAGCGATTATTCATGAACATGCGTATTAAAGGAACAAGAACAGAAAATTTTCAGTAGCACTTGTCATTGGAATTCAGAAGCATTTATCACACAAATTCAGAACTGGAGGTAAGTGATGAGGCAGCAACGGAATAATGACCTCCTGCCAGCTCTCAAGTGGAAGATGATCCATAGACAAGCAAAGTGCCAAGATTCTGGAAGAACAAAAAAATCAGTATAATTAATTAGATTCTGCTGCTAAGTGCCAAGTCTCAAGGAGGCCACCACACAGGAGCAGTCCTGAGAAGGAACAAAAAAATTATCAGTAACATGGTTTGGTTTACTATGCCAACCAAGTATCTCATATAACTGAGTATACTTCTATGGAAACTAAGCTCTTGTTTGACAAGTCCCAGCACCTGCTATGCTAGAAAATCAAGGAATTTGTGCAAACGCCACATAGCGCTGTTGCAACTTCTTACTACCATATTTAAAATCTAATGAGTTATTAATCAAAACTAAACCATTTCATCAAAGAAAAGTGGAAACATTAATAAAAGTAGCCTGTGTGGTTATTATACAAATTACAGTCACCTACTTCATTAAGGAAATTACCGTTCTGCTCTGAATAGTATGCGCTTTAGAATTCCTATTTCCAAATATCTCTGTCAGCATACTAATCACCCATTAGTGCAATAGGTACTCGTTGGTCCAGATTTTGCCTTGGACTAAAGGTGATATAAGGAGGAAACATTGCGCAGGCACATGACAGTAGATGACTTAATTAGGTAGTACTAAAACGACTTGCAACACACAACAAGATTTGCATGAACAGGTAAAACCTAGCAAGTACTTGTACTGGGATGCTGTCCATCCAACAGAGACAATAGGATAGCAGTACACAAAAACATAACCATGTATTCAGGCTAAGCAAATCTTGACAGCAAACAACAGCCATGGTGATATGGGATGCATCAATGCTTAGGGGATTAAATCATCATATTATTAGCTAGGGAACCATCAGTATCATAGAGAGCACATATATGAGCCGAAAGCTAATTAACCGAAAGTAATGCCCAGCTAGACCAAAAGCTGGATTAGTCTAAAGCACATATATGAGCCGTGCCGTCGAGTCCCGCAGCCACCAACTCGCACCGCTCGCTGGCGCGGTCACCACCTTCTTCGTCGACGCGGCGGTGCTGCCAGACCTGCAAAAAACAGAGGAGGTGTCTGGAATCAGGCGACGGAATCAGGCGAATGGACATCAGACTTGCCAACTAATTAACTATAGCATGCTACAAAAACATTTCATTAACAAATTTGATTCAGGAACTAGCTTATTGAGTATGACAAAAATGCTTAGAATAAAAATCATTTCAAGAAATGCTGCAGTAGCTAAAAAACAAATGCTGGAAAATAAAAATAACATATTTAAAAATGAGGCTATAGCTGGGCGCATTGGACCAGAGCATATGGATGTGATCCAGTCGAAAAGACCAGACACAGGCTAGCCATCGCTAGCAACTACGTAGTACTAGCAAACGGTACATGCTTCACATGTGAGAATGTACACAATTTGATAACTGATGTTATGCTCCATGCTCAGCCATTAAGATACATGACCCCTAGTTACTAAAAAAACTCATTTCAAACACAAGAACAGAAGAAAGTTTGGGAGCATGCAGTTGGATTTGCTGTGGAGCATGTGTGTGTAATACGTACTAGCAACGAAATGAAGTGTCGATTGGAAAATTCCCCATCGACGGGTGAGAGCTGAGAGGATGATTTTGCATGGGAGGGAGTGGAGTGGTGAAAAGTGTACAGTGATGCTCATATTGCCGGCTTTGGCATAGCAGAATACAAACTGAATAAAAATGACTTAGTTCGTCCACTTGAATAAGAATAGCAAGTCATGAAGCTACTGGCGCCCACACACAGATAATGTGTATAGAAATGGTAGCTAGAAACTGACCTAGTACCATGTGAATGATATTTATAGACGATTCATGAAACGAATATGCCCCCCTAAATAGTTATTAACAGGACTTAAAAGTGTATAAGAATGGTTCAGCTTTCATTATAAGATGTGTGCAACATTGCCATCCTTCAGAAGGAAGCTACAGGGAGTCTCAAGGAAATTAAACCTGCAAAGAGGCTGTGATGCAGTCAAGAGGAAAATGTGCAGAAAATACTACAACCATTCCTCATTTCACCATCACATATCCACATCCCCTATGCAGGTGGAATTTGTCTTATCCATCTTCATAGTGGCTCCCTTACATGCCAACCACACTCGCACCAATAAACCTTGACGCAAATATGACTATAGCATATACTCTATACCACAGTAGCAATCAGTGGCAATCGTGCAACCAAGTTGAATAAACTGGAAACCCCTAAAAATTATCTGTAAATGGAACCAGTGATTGTCATAGGCTCCAACTTCTCCACACGTACACCTCAACTAATTCTACGAACTGCTGAACTAATGGCACGACTAAGTAAGGCCCAAACGAGGCTTCGATCTGAATTTGGGAGCAGTAAACTGCTGATTCCGAACGAGACACGTGCACACATAGCTCAGTGGAATTGAGCTACGCAGGACTCAAATCCGCGCGACGGGAATAACTGATAACACTATGCAGATGCGACGGGAAATTAAGAAACAGAGAACACCTAGGTGCTCCAGTGGCGAAAAGCAACGGCCAGGAACAGAATCGGATAATAGATCCTTGCATACAACTAAGAAATAAAGTTGAGGTTCTCACGTTGTGGTCGAGGAACTTGAGGAGATCGAGCGGCACGGCATGGTAGCGGTCATAGACGGGGCCGACGACGGCCTTGACGGTCCCCTGACGTAGTCGACACCGGGGCGGAGCGGGCCGGCGCCCTGCTTGGTGTACGCGTAGGCTGCGGCGACCAGCAAGACAGCCTGCACAGCCACCTGCTGCACAAACTCGAGCTACCTCAGCCTGGCCTCCTCCTCCTCGGGCGTCCTCTCCACCGTCACATCCTCCTGCGCGCGCGCCAACAAACCACAATCAGCACCAAATCAAGGAAGACGAAGAACTTTTTCGATTGAGTCGATTTCGCTGCTAGGGTTTCGAGGATTCGGTGGATGTATTTGGCGACGTGATCTTGTTCCCCATCACCGCCGCGGCGCCCCTCTGCCTCCACCGAGAGGGCGGACACACACGCGCCCATCTCCACGGTGCAGCGAAGGATGGTGAGTCCGACGACGCGCGCAGTGGATGGGCGCGGGAGAGGGTGGAGCAACGGTGCTTGGAGGCTCGAGCTCCGCCGGAGGGAGGTGGCCGACGCACGCAAGAATGGAGATGGAGGTCGGGGGCGGGAGGGCGAGTGGTTCTGACTTGGATTGGATCTGGGAGGGAGAAGGGGGCAGCGGCGGCTGGAGTGGGTGGGGATCTGAGTTAGGGTTTGGGTGGTTGTACTGTGGGTGGGACGATGGATGAGAGGGTGAGGTGGGTATGGGCCGTTGGATCTGTGAGTATCTGACGGTCTCTGATGCTTGATCCGTGTGAACATGTCCAGGACCAATCAGAAGGAAGTATAGGCTTTGATGATGTTATGACCATGTAAATTGGTCTTAATTGATTAACAATAAGCAAAGAACTACGAGTCAGCCAGATGATTTTGTCTAGAAATCATCCGCCTAGCTAGCCGCCCGATCTGCACATTGGCTATCATTGGATCACATCAATATGTCACGACAGCACCGAGCATGAAAAAGCTCCATTGCAGTGTCGAGGAGATCCAACGCAGCACCATGACGCCCGGCGGTAAGTTCCCTTCTCTTTTTATGACAATGTTTAAGTACGGTTCCCTCAAATAACTAGAGGTAGTTTCATACTAGGTGGGATTTTCGACGATTCACTACGAAGCGGGTCAAATTTTAGTTATAGTTGCCTCATAGTTTGCTCAAATGATTCCATATTTCGCACAAGTTTGCATCTTGGAATGGCAAACAATGTTGCCAAAGGAAGTTTTCATTTTCTTTGGACGAAAAAACCATTTTCCATTCTTTGAGTGCCCAAAAGGAGGTTTTTTTTGTGAAGGACCTCCCATATATTTGTTGCAAAATTGGACCGAATCATTTTTCTAAAATACTAGGCCGTATTTAATGCACAATTGACCAAATGGTTGGGTGTAAAAAGTTTTGATCCACCTCTCGTGAAAAAGACAAATTTTCGCCGATTCAGTTGGAAGCGGGTCAAATTTGAACTGTAGCTGCCTTCTAGTTTGCTCTTTATTTTTTCCAAAAATCTTTTCTAGGTACATAAGTATCTATTTTATCAGAGAAACACCAAAAAAATTCCAAGATTCAACCACTAGCTAGGAACGATCATTCCCGCCGTTTTGACCGCATTTTGAAACGGGCATAAACAATTCAAAAAAATCAAAAAATGGGAAACCTTCGCATTGTGTCATTATATGTGGCCAAGTTCCCAGGAAAAATAACAAACTTGTAATGCGGCAATTATTTTAAAAAAGTGTTCTCAGAAACGAGCTATCACGTGTGGAGATCATTGGCTTTCAAGCCAAATGATCAATCTTATGGCCACATTCATGGCATAGTTTGCTTAAATGATCTCATATTGTGCACAAGGGTGCATATTGGAATGGCAAACAATGTTGCATAAGGAAATTTTCATTTTCTTTGGACGAAAAAACCATTTTCCATTTTTCGAGTGCCCAAAAGGAGGTATTTTTGTGAAGGGCCTCCAAAATAATGGTTGCAAAATTGGATCGAATCATTTTTCTAAAATACTAGGACATATTTAATGCACAATTGACAAAATGGTTGGGTGTAAAAAGTTTTGATCCACCTCTCGTGAAAAAGACAAATTTTCGCCGATTAAGTTGGAAGCGGGTCAAATTTGAATTGCAGCTGCCTCATAGTTTGCTATTTATTTTTTCCAAAAATCATTTCTAGGTACATAAGTATATATTTAATCAGAGAAACACCAAAAAAGTTCCAAGATTTAACCACTAGCTAGGAACGGTCATTCCCGCCGTTTTGACCGCATTTTGAAACGGGCATAAAAAATTAAAAAAAAATCAAAAAATTGGGACCTTCGCATTGTGTCATTATATGTGGCCAAGTTCCCAGTAAAAATAACAAACTTGTAATACTGCAATTATTTTAAAAAAGTGTTCTCAGAAACGACCTATCACGTGTGGAGATCAATGGCTTTCAAGCCAAATGATCAATCTTATGGCCACATTCATGGCATAGT
Source organism: Triticum aestivum (assembly GCF_018294505.1). Lineage (NCBI taxonomy): Eukaryota > Viridiplantae > Streptophyta > Magnoliopsida > Poales > Poaceae > Triticum > Triticum aestivum. The sequence continues at coordinate 415,958,837 of NC_057806.1, forward strand.
TTGTTCAAATGATCTCATATTGTGCAGAAGGGTGCATATTGGAATGGTAAACAATGTTGCCTAAGGAAGTTTTCATTTTCGTTGGACAAAAAAACCATTTTCCATTTTTCGAGTACCCGAAAGGAGATTTTTTTGTGAAGGAATTACCAAATAATTGTTGCAAAATTGGACCGAATCATTTTTATAAAATACTAGGACATATTTAATGCAAAATTGACAAAATGGTTGGGTGTAAAAGTTTTTGATCCACCTCTCGTGAAAAAGACAAATTTCCGTCGATTCAGGTGGAAGCGGGTCAAATTTGAACTGCAGCTGCCTCATAGTTTGCTATTTATTTTTTCCAAAAATCATTTCTAGTTACATAAGGACCTATTTAATCATAAATACATGGTTTGGTGGCGATACGTCGAGGTTTGGGCGGTGGTCGAGGGCCCCAACTCTAGAGCGCATAAACTCGCATGCCCGTCGCGTGGTCACCGCGTGACCGTAATGTTGCCATGTGTTCTGGGCGGCCTAGGCATGTCCAGTGGGTTGGGCACTCCCCAGGTTGGTGCTAGGAAGAAAATTGCAACATAAGATTCTCATGAGGAGACCGATCGATGCTCAAACATGAATTAGCAGCCAAGTGTTTGATTAGCCGTACGGGAAATGCACATGGCCAATGGGCGTGAGTTTTGGCTGAGGATGATCATCTACTAAGGTGAATGTCTTCAAAAAAATTTAGCTCAAAAGGAGGATCCTAGGTGGTACTTGCTTTGCAAAGTACCACGCTGGACAAAAATATTAATGTTGAAGCTGGGCTCAAAATAATGAATGGAGTGAGCTGAAATTTTGTGGAGGATGGTTATTTGGGCATAGGAAAGCATTGTAGAAAATGGATACCATTTGGACATGCCAAAGTAGTACTTCCTTCACAATGCTCTTCTATGGACACAAAGTTGGGAAAACTAGTGAGAGAGATTGGATGAACGAAATGAGCTCAAAATTGGTGTAGGTAAGTTACTTAGGTATGGTCATGCGCTGGTAAATTTTCAGATCATTTGGGTAAGCCTAGCTAGTACTTACTTCACAAAGCTTCTCTCGAGGTAGAAACTTTGGAAATTTCCCGAGAAAGACTTACTAGGAAAATTGAGCTGAATATTATCATGTGGCAATGATTTGGGTATGGAAGAGTGCCCGAAAAGTTTGAGGGTAATAGGAGGGGTCTATATAACACTTGCTTTGCAACATGCCAATTTGGCCATAAAATATAAATTGAACCTGGGCTCACATAGATGATTTGACTGAGCTGCAATTTGGAGTAGGGTGATAATTTGGGCATATGAAGGAGCTGTATAAATTTCATGTCATTTAGAGATATAAAAAAGGTACTTCCTTCACAATGCTTCTAGGTGGACAAAAACTTTCGAAATTTGCCGAGGAAGATTTGCTAGGCAAATGGAGCTGAATTTTGTCATGCGGTAATGATTTGAATAGGAAAGAGTGCCCAAAAATTCCGAGGGCAATCAAGAATATATAAATAGCACTTCCTTCATAAAGTGTTGTTGTGAACAGAATAGGAAAATGGATATTGTTGAATTAGTTTTGAACTAGGCAAGGAAGGATTTTTACATATTTGATGAAGATATGCCCCAAAGAATTTATGAGATTTTTTTGGGAATTTTGGGAATGATAGAAATATAGGTTGCTTCACAACCTAGGGCAAAAACTGCCACATGGACATGACACATAGGCAAAACTGATGAGATGGCGCCTAGTCATCACAACCCACCACAATCTACAAGGCTATGACCATCTATATTGGTCATTAACAACTAGAAATAAGGTGGTGGACTAGCACTATTTGCTTTGTGACCATTTCGTGTAAGGAAATTACGACCTTTCTGACCAAAATGGTCACAATGGTTTAGGGTTTGGAGCCCCCTGAATAGCTTTTGACCAATTGGTCTAAAATGGTCATAAATTTATGACCAATTCTTCGAGGGTCATTGACAGAAGGTCATAAGTTAACATATTTCTTGTAGTGGAGTCAGTTCATTGTCCACGATGGTGGTACTTTTGCGCTTGGCGTCGGCTTCCGGGAAGCAGATCCGAGACCGTGGAAGATGATGTCGGGGAAGAGGCTCCGTGTACGACGATGACGGTGGACCGGCTCCAGTGTGGCGTACGAGGTCGTCGATGAGGCAGATGCGCTGCGGTGGACAAGTGCGCCGATGTAAAGGGGAGGAGCACGAACGCTGCGGTGCTATGGAGAAGTCTATTTTGCAGTGGGGATAGAAAATGGGGAGTATTCAGGTGTACTACTCTGGGTGCCGGGGTAGGGTTGGCTGGGTAGGGTGAACCTGAAGTTACGAAAACAGCCCCCTACCAAGCGTCATCTGTAGGCCTGTTCCGAAGGCTATGATGGTAACTTCCCGCTGCTCGAATCAGGGTCGCGGGAGATTTTCCCGCTGACCTCAAAATTTTGTGACACTGGACTCCTCGTGTGGCGTGTTGACTGATTCGGCTAAGCAACTAGCGAGTAGTAGTAGTAAACTCTGCATATTAAGTTTGACCGAAGTCAAACTTCCTAAAGTTTGACCAAGTTTATAGAAAAATATAAACATTTACCATAACAAATATGTATGATGTGAAAGTACATTCAATAATGAATCTAATGGTATTTATTTGTTATTGTATATGTTAATATTTTTTGTTATAAGCTTTCTAAGAGTTTACAAAACTTGACTTTGACCAGTGCTAATACGCGGACTTAAATAAAAACGGAGAGATGCACTACAAAAAAAATACACTTCCGTGATGATACATGTTTGTCACAGTAGGTCGCGTTTTCTGTCATGCATGTACATCCATGACGATTTTATGACAGAATCAAGATAGTCATACCTGTGTTGTCGTAGAAGTGTTCCATGACATTACCAAAATTATCATCACGGAAGTGTCCACTTCCATGACGATAAATCACGCGTCACGAAAGTGCTTTCGTCAAGGGTGACCGACACATGGCATCCACCGTAGCGGAACGCCGTTAAGCTATCGGGTCGGGTTTTGGATCTGATAACCCGTTAACAGCCCCGACCAATGGGGATTTTCCACATGTAAAATCATCATTGGCTGGAGGAAACACGTGTTGGCTCATCGCTGGGACAGATGTCATCCACTCATTGGACAGAAGATGCCTATGATACATCGACACGTGGCACGGCCCAACAGAGGCCCATTCTTGTGAAAAGGCCGACCCGTTTGACTTGGTCAAAAGGTGGCGGGCCGGCCCATGGAAAGCCTGTTAACGACATGTTCACATATAGACCATTTACAGCCCGCTAACCCAAGGCCCATTACGCCCTATTCGAATTAGGCCCAGTAGCGTCATCTGGGCCATCCAATATGATTCCAGCCTGTTTTCACTTCTGGCCCATGTATGGCCCATGACGTCTTTTGGCCCATATGAGGCCCTATGTATCTCTTGGCCTATTAACGGCCCGTGGTGAAACTGGCCCGTAATGAACAGTGTATCACTTTACTCCCATTAACAGCCCGTGGTGAAACTTGCCCGTAAAGAACAGTGTATCACTTTATACCCATTAACGGCCCGTTATTCCGTTGGGCCGATTCCAGCCCATGTTATCTTTCGGCCTTCTCATAGCCCATTTATTCTTGGGCTATTTTCCAGCATTCGTTTACTTATGGCCCGTTACTGTCATTTTCTGCTTGTGGGCCAAATTCAGCCTGTGGTTACAATCAACCCGTTTGTGGTCCGTTAATACGTTAGGCCGTTTTCATAGCGTCACCAAATATGGCCTATTAACGATGGCCCGTTATGGTCTTCCCATGAACGGACGATTCCAACTCTAGCCCGTTGACGACCTGAATGCGGTCTGTTTGGCCCATGTTTGGCCAATCGATCATATGGCCTGTATAAGGCCCATTGATGATACGGTCCGTAGAAGGCCCATTGTTTCTACGGCCGGTAGAAGGCCCATTGTTTCTATGGCCCGTAGAAGGCCCACTATTTATACGGCCCGTAGAAGGCCCACTGTTTCTACGGCCCGTAGGAGGCCTAGTGTCACTACAGTAAATATTAACCCATGGTTATTGTGGCCTAGTTTTAAAAAATTGGTTATTGCAGCCACTAGCAAACCGCAGAAAAAGAACTACACTGACTACAAGCAAACAAATAAACAAGACAACAAGGAAATAAATAAGCAAGCAACTTACACTAGGCTATCACGGCTATTACACATATTACATCCACTGGGCATCAAAGTTCGCCACCAGTGCAAATATAGGGAACACAATAGCATATAAACGCCGCAGCAAAACAAGTCCAGAACTGAAACCACTTCAGGAGAGCTCAAGAAACAGTATCTTGGGTACCCATAATGCTGGTAAGATGCTTAGCAAGCTTATTAACTTTCTCTTGTTTGGCGCTTAAGTCCTCCAGCACTTGTTGTTGCACCAAAAAGTATGTATCTGAATTCTGCAGGGACATCCTCAGTCCTTCGGCTTCCTGTCGCATAACATCTGATCGATGTCTTTCAACTTGAAGTTGAGACTCAAGAAGCCGAACTGATTCAGGCAATGAGTTTGAAGAGCTGGCGCCAGCAGTGGTAGCCAGTAACTCGAACACTACATCAAGACAGGACTTTGGGGTTGTCTCAGTGTCTTCAATATAGTTTTTATCAGCTTTCTTGGAGACCAACAGGGATGTCTCACTATCTTGAACCTTATATACATTACTTCCTTTACCATTGCATAACATGGTACTCTTCTCCAATATTTTATACGCGTTCTAAAATAGAAACAAACAAACACATCTCAGGTTTACAATGTAGTATATGAAACTCATTTTGGTAAACCAGTTCAGTAGTAAAGTGGACAGGATAACAGCATGAAACAAACATATATCTATGTAGTATGGTCATTGTATGGTCTATATCATTCTAGTTTATGTTGCCAAATCAAGATAGATACAGTTCAATTCATATCTATTTAAGACAAAGCAGCATAGACAGAATATAAGTGTGGGAAACCACACAGCAATAACAACAGTTGTAATGTGCATGGCATGAGAACATAACTGTTTATTCAATTGAAACTGAAATCAACATAGAGCAAGTTACAACAGCAAACAGCCAAACACGTTGAAGAAATAGGTTTAAAACATACCTGTTGCGCCATTGGAGTTTCAATTGCATCCTCCAAATTTGAAATTAGTTGGTATCAGTAAATACAGTGATGCAAGAGCAAAGTAGTATGAACCATAGCTACGGAACCTGACCTGAGAACAATTCTTCTTCTTCTTTAAGCATTGACTTCGGGTTCGGAGTGGTGGTCCTCGTGATTTGGGCACTACAGTTTCCTTACTAACTGCTCGTGTTTGGATGCTCTATGGTGGAGACGGTGCTGTGTCAATGGGAACTGGGTGTCTATCTTCTCGGGTTGGGGTTAGAAGGGGTGTAGCTGGTTCTCTGTCCAACTGGATAGGGGTACAATCTACATGAGTGTGGTTTTTGTGTGGTGGGGCTGGTTCTTGGGCAAGTACAACTGTGGTTCTATCTGCATCGACAGGTAGCACGATCTTTTTTGAAGACCGTGTTTTTACTCCCACAGATACTGCCATCACTCCCTCCAATTGAAATGGCTGATAAACAAGAAAAGTAATTGAATGTACAAACATTGTAAGATAGACAGGTGCAATGGATAGTAGGGAAGAAAACAGGGCATGAAATAATTCATATTTATGTTGTCTAAGCAAACAGAATAGCAGGACATAATTTCACATATATGATGGCTAATTAAACAGGATAGCATGACACAATTTCACATGTATGATGGCTAACTAAACAAGATAGAATGACATACTTCAAAATATGATGACTATGTAAACAGGATGACATGATATAACTATACGATGTGTCTATTAAAGTGGTTGGCATGCCATAAATCACAAACATGCCGTCGATGGAAACATGATGGCATGATATAATTCACGGATGGAATGACATAATTTAAAATATGATGACTATGTAAATAGGATGAGATGATATAACTATATTATGTCTTTAGAAAATGGGTTGGCATGCCATAATTCAGATACATGCTGTCTATGTAAACATCATGGCATGACATAATTCAAATATATGATTTATATACTAAGGAAGTGAGCAGAGGGCAATCACATATATGATGTGTCAACTAAGGAGATGCCATTCAATATTGTGTATATGATGTAAAAACTAAGCATTGCAATACAACATATGTATTATATGAGTAATATAACCCTGCCAAGTTTGAGCATACACCTCAGCAGGATAATAGGACTGGTCATCTGCCTCTGAATCCTCCTCTAAAGAGCTATCTGTAACCAACAAGATATCTGCTTCAGCAGGTAGCATTGTCTGCTCTGAAGACCTTGTTTTCACTCCAGATTTCTCCATCACCAATTCAAATGGCTGATGCGCAGGAAGAGCAGCTGAATATACAAACATTGTCGACAAAATCAATGAGAAATACAAAAAAGGACGGCATGATATAGTTCACATATATGACGCTTGCCTAAACAACATGGCATTGCATAATTCACATACATATTGCCTTGCAACAAGATAACATTGCGTAATTCACATATATAATGTATTGCAACAAGATGGCATTGCATAATTCACATATATGGTAATTAGACACTAAACAGGTGGCATTCACACAAAGCATGTCTAAACTAAGCAAATGACATAGCAATGCAAGATACCATACGCACGATATGAGCAACATAACCCTGCCAAGTTAGGGCATGCACCTCGGGGGGGGGGGGAGGGAAATATGGCTGGTCATCTGTCTCTGAATCCTCCTCTGAGGAGCTATCAGTAACCAGCAAGACATGCGCTTCGTCAGATAGCATTGTCTGCTCTGAAGACCTTGTTTCCACTCTAGATTTTTCCATGACCGTGTCGAAGGCTGATGCACAGGAAGATTAATTGAATGTACTAAAATTTTTGACAAATTTAACACATAATAAAAAAATGATGGCATGATATAATTCACAAATAAGATGACTGGCTAACCAGGGTGGCATTGCAAAATTCACATATATGATGCCTGGCTAGACAAGATGCCATTGCATGATTCACATATACGATAAAGAAACTAAACAGATGGCATTGACTCAAAGCATGTCTAAACTAAGCAGATGACATCTTTAATGTATACAATAAGCAATGCAAGGCACCATATGCATGATATTACCAACATCAGCATGCCAAGTTAGAGCGAAGACCTCATGGGGTAAATAGGAGTGGTCTTCTCCTTCTGAATCCCCCTCTGAACAGTTATCTTCCTCTTGATTACGATCCGAAATGGGTGGAGGGGCTGCCTTTGCGCCCACCATGGAACGACGTCTGCATGAAATTTTATTGCCACACAAGGCTCGTCTCTTTTGCTCTACATGATCAGTTCCATTGTGTACAATAACTAGCATGCATAGGAATAAAACATAGTGAGATTATGTAAGGAGTGCATGCACAAATCCAGAGTGATGGTACCAAACTGTGGATAGACCCGAAACCAATGATAGCAGGCAGATAATAGCTTTAGTTAAAAAATACAGATAATGGCTCCTTTAATGTTTGTTTGCACCCAACATGAAACTCATAGTAGACACCGGAGTTTAACCAGATAGTACTGATTGCTGCCCCAATATGTACCACACAACCATTTAAAAACTCAAGTTTCAGCATTAGTTTGGACCTGACTTGGAGTCTAATAGGTGAACACGACGATAATGTAGCATGTCATCATATTAAGCGACACATAACGTAAGCAGACACGGAAGAGTGCGACCTCTCTTGCGGACCCGTGTAGTCCTCAAGGTCATCTTCTCAGTTGATGATGGTAATGCAGTTGTCGTGGCTGCCGGCGGCGGGGAAGAAGATCTGAGGTGGTGAAAGACAGTCTGGAGAGCGGATCCCTGCTGTGGTGAACCCTTCCATCATTGGAGCAGCTGAGCTGGGGTGGAACACAGCGCCGCAGGACAAACCACACAAGGTTTTCTTTGACACATATCTGTAACAGGAGTAATTGAGTAAGGGCTTGTTTGAATTTGAGGATTCTAACAACGAAGGGATAGGAAATAGATAGGAATAGGATAGGAATGCATGCGCAAAACAGAGAATTTAAAAACACGGGATTTCTGCCAATCTGGGTGTTTGATTCACAACAATTGGAAGATCACAGGATGCAAAAGAGCATGGTGAGATTAAGTCAAACCAAAAGAAAATGTACGGTTATAATGCTATTATGCTACTATCTCTTAGTCTTGTGCTGATGAATAGGAATATTAAAAGGTGGAGAAGTGGAAATTAGAATTCCTACGGTTTTTCTTTCAAGGAGACACTAAAGGAACAAATCCTACAGTTTTCCTTTGCTCCATTCCTTTGCACCAAATTTGTCGGTGTACAAAAAGAGGGGTACACTTTTTGTACCCCTATAACTGTGCACCGGCAGTCTGAGCCACGGGCACCACTACACTGAGCAAGGCAAGGGAGGTGAGCCAAGGTAAGGCCGAAGCTCAGGAGAAGCGGAACGACACCAAGACCAAGACCACAAAGAGCAAAGGGGACGAAGCGGACCCCCCGGCAAGATCCTTGCCGGGAGGCGGTTTTAGCAAACCCGGCAAGACCCTTGCCATGGCAGCTTGCCTAGTGAGTCACCCTTGAGTCCACTGCCCCCATGGGGGCAAGGATTCGGGAGACATTCCCGTGGTGGCATGCAGATCTTTGTGAAGACATTCAAGATCAGATACACCCTTTAGAAGATGATGATCCTTGGCGGGATCCCAGCCAAGGAGGACCACAAGGCCCCCGGCAAGAGCCTTTCCGGGGATGACAGCAGGCGCCACAGCAAGACCCTTGCCGGGGCCCCGGCAAGGCCCTTGCCAAGAACACCTGTAGGGCCACCATCAGGTCCATGCCAGTCAAAATTCCACCACCGTTCGCATGCAGCCGCCGACCCAACCAGCTGGGCAGGCACCTGCGTGGCGGCATGCAGATCTTCATGGAGACCCACCACTGCACCACCTCAGCTGCCTGCCTGCCTACATGGCACCGCGGGCGCTGCTGGCCAGGGCATGTGTCGACACGAGAGGGAGCGGCGACGGACGAGACAGGACTCTCCCCCGTCCTTGATAAAGCGAGGACACCTAGGCAAGACGCATTAAATGCGCCTTGTCATGTAATGCGAGGGATAACCTCACATCACTGTACCCTTTCCACCTCCTGTGTGCCACTGTGGCAACCCCTTTCCTATAAAAGGAGGCCCGAGGCGACCAGGAGGAGGATTCGGCTTTTTGGAGCTCCTCACGCCCCATAGTTAGCTCAAGAACACAAATATACAATCCACCAAAGCAGGAGTAGGGTTTTATGCATCCTCGTGGCCCGAACCTGGATAAACGAACCGTGTGCTATCTGTTTGATCCGCTCTTCTCACGACCCCACGCCCCGCAACCGTAGTAGGGATTCTTGTGATCCCATAGGTGTCGTTCCCACCGACATCTTTGGCGCGCCAGGTAGGGGGCGCAGTTGTGAGAATCGGCTTTAGCAGTTAGTTCGACGCTTCTTCATTGTCATGGTGCCCAAGAAGAAGACGACGGTGGTGGCTGGCCCGTCGGAAGCCGGACATCCCGTCCCGACGCGGGTGAGCAGCGGACCGGTCGTAGAAAGGACCCGAGGCGCTGTTCGCGAACACCAACACCGTCCCAGCAGCCGGAGTTTGGGAGGCGTCGATGTCCATGTGCCTGGTAACGGGCCGCACGCCGCCAAATCCAAAGATGGAGCGAGGCCCTCCGCGGGTGGCGCGGGGCCTTCCAAGATCGCTACCACCCCGCCCGAAGGCAATGCGAGGGCCTCCAAGACTCCCACGCCGGCGCCAATGGCGCACTCCTCTCAAGCGGCGCGCGACGAATGGCGCAATCACGCCGAAGACCCCGGGCGTCGCCGTGGGAAGAGCCCCGAGCGCCACTCCCGGGAGGTAGAAGACCTGCCCACTCGCCGAGGCACTGGTGAAGATGGCATGCGACCGCGGGGTCATGATAGAGCTCCTTCTGACATGGTCAGAAGTCAAAGCACGTCGCAATCCATGCATATTTCGCTGCCACCAACGCCAGCAGAAGCCCTGGCACACGCGCAGTTGCTCCTAGATTTTCCTCCCACTATGGGGAAACTCGACGAATGGAGAGCCACTATCCGAAGCCTTGTTGCGGTGGCCAACAAAGACGAACTGAGTTCGGTGGGGCCCCCGGGTCGATGCTCCGACGGAGTCCCACGCACTAGTGGCAGGAAAGCTGGCGGCGCCACGACCATGGTGCACTCGCCTCCTCCTCGCCCGGCACGGACGCCAGCCCGTCGCGACATTGCGGGCGACGAAATCTCCATAGCATCGTCCGACCCGCGGACCCACTGTGACCAGCGCCAAGTCCTTCGGGAACGAGAACATGAAGACGCTCGAACCACTATCGAGCGCCAGCGCGGAGCGTGCCACCAGTCAGACAGGCGAGCAGGGCCTGCTGTGAACCACCCAGCACCGGAGAGCCCTGGAGGCCTACCTTACGAGGTAGGCTGTCCGGCTTTTACCCGTGAGCTGCGGCAGTTCCAGTGGCCCACTCACCGCACCTTCAAACCTGACGTGGGCGAAAAGTACAGCGGCAAGACCCACCCGTCCGAGTTCCTCAGCATCTACACCATTGTGATGCAAGCTGCCGAAGCCCGCGACGATAAGGTGCTTGCGAATTACTTTTTGTTGGCTCTTAAACCCAACGCCATGTCATGGTTGATGCACTTGCCGGTAGACTCTATTTCCTCCTGGTCGGATTTGTGCCATGAGTTTGTGGGCGCCTTTACTGGAGGCCACCAAGCCCATGGCCAAGCGAGCGACCTGCACGTCATTCCCCAGAAGGGAGGCGAGAGTCTCCGCAAGTATATATAGAGGCTCAGCCGGATACAGTACAATATCCCTGATGTTCACCCTGCCGCCATCATTAGCGCGTTCCATCAGAACGTGCGTAACCGCGAGATGCGCGAAGAGCTGGCAATGAACAAGGTGAAAGATGTAGCCGAACTCTATGTTGTTGCTGATAGATGTGCCTGGGCTGAAGAGGGAAGGAAGTACCCCGGCGAAGACGCCGGTGTGGAAACCGACTCCTCAGATGAAGATGCTGCCGCCCCGGCGAAGAATGGCCGGCGCCGCAACAGGAAGCGCAAAGGTAAAGCCGTGCTTGCCGTCGAGGGATCTGATGACACCGGCTCCACCAAGAAAACCAAGGCAAATGACCCCGACAAGGAAATTGCCGGATGTGTCGCCTACCGGGCCTTGGCGGTTGCCAAGAAGCTAGGAAACTCCGACAAGCGATACTGCAAGATCTATCGCACCAAAGGCCATGCTCTCCAAGACTGCCGACAGGTTGAGCTCCTCGCTGAGAAGCAGAGGGCTGAATATGAGAGGCGGGACAAGGAGAAGGGCCAAGACGGTGCTAAGGGGTCCGGCAAGAAGCATGACGACTAGGCGGGCCGTCGCGACAAGGATAAACAACAGGAGAGGCCCGCCCGGGGCCGTGACAAAAAGCCAGAAGATGACAATCATGAAGAGGATGACGAATCCGGCGACCAAGAGTTTCAGAAAGCTACAGAGGCCATGTGCGTCGATGGCGGTGCCTCGCTGCATACTTCTCACCGCCAGCTTAAACAGTTGGCGCGAGAGATTATAGCGGTAGAGCCGTCGTTTGATGCCCAAAGGCCACTGAAGTGGTCCAGCACACCTATCATTTTTGACACCGAGGATCACCCTGATCGCACTACTGCGGTCGGGTGCTTGCCATTGTTGGTTTCACCAACAATACGCAACCTCAAGGTGACAAAGATGCTAGTCGATGGCAGGGCCGGTCTGAACTTGATCTCGCCTGCCGTGATCGAGAAACTTCAAATTCCTGATGGAGACCTCGAAGAGACGGGCACGTTTCAGGGGGACAACCCGGGAAGAAGCCAACCTAAGGGAAAGGTCACGCTGCCCGTGACTTTTGGAAGCGATCTGAACTACAGGACGGAGAGGATCGTGTTTGATGTTGCCAAGATCCCCTTGTCCTACAACGGGATCCTTGGCCGCCCAGCGCTGGCCAAGTTCATGGCGGCGTCACACTACGCCTACAACACCCTGAAGATGCCAGGACCTGTGAAGATCATCACCATCCCCTCCGATAAGAAAGATGCGCTGATTTGCGCTGACCAACTATACCAGCAAGCAGTTGCAGCAGCTGCCGCCACTAGGGCACTTGCTCCTGGCGCTGGGACCTCGGGAGGGAAGAAGAAGAAGACCAGTGAGACCTCGGACACCCACTCCGGCAAGCGCACCTCTCCGGAGTGTAGCGCTCCCGTCGAGGACGTGCCAGAGAGCTCCACCGGCGGAAACAAGAAGCCCAGGGCCATACCGCCGGGAACCAAGAAGGTTTCTGTCAATGAGGATGGCATGGGAGGGGCTTTCACCATAAGCTCCACCTTTGACGACAAATAGGAAGATGCGCTCGTCACCTTCTCGCGGGCGAATGTCGATGTGTTTGCATGGCAAGCTTCCGACATCCCCAGCATTCCCAGGGAGGTGATTGAGCACCACCTTGCTGTCTGTCCTCATGCGCGGCCCGTCAAGCAGAAGTTCAGAAAGCAAGCTTTGGAACGACAAGAGTTCATCATAGAGGAGATCCCGAAACTGGAAGCAGCGGGTTTGGTAAGAGGAGTGCTCCATCCAACGTGGTTGGCCAATCCGGTCGTAGTGCGCAAGGCTAATGGGAAGTGGAGGCTGTGTATTGATTACAGAGATATCAATAAGGCTTGTCCTAAGGACCCCTTCCCGTTGTCGCGCGTCGACCAGATTGTTGACTCCACATCTGGGTGTGATTTGTTGTCATTCCTCGATGCCTACTCCGGCTACCACCAGATCTTCATGACAAGGGAAGACGAAGAGAAAACATCATTCATCACCCCATGTGGTATGTATTGTTTCATGCGGATGCCTTTCGCGCTGAAGAGTGCTGGTTCGACGTTTGCAAGGGCGGTCCAGGTTGGTTTTGAACCCCAGCTCCATAGAAATATGGAAGTTTATATGGATGACATAGTGGTCAAAACCAAGGATAGGGCAACCCTCATACCGGATTTGCAAGAAACATTTGCAAACCTGCGCAAGATCAATCTCAAGCTGAACCCTGAGAAGTGCGTCTTTGGCGTCCTGTCCGGCAAGCTTCTCGGGTTCTTTGTGTCACAGCGTGGGATAGAGGCCAATCCGGACAAGATCAAAGCTATAGAGCAGATTGAAGCACCCAAGCGAATCAAGGATGTGCGCCAGCTTGCTGGTTGCGTCGCCGCCATGGGCAGATTCATTTCCAAGTCTGCCGAGCGTGCCCTTCCCTTTTTCAAGATCCTGAAAAAGGCGGGCCCGATAGAGTGGACACCAGAAGCCGAAGCAGCATTGCAAGATTTGAAGAAGTACCTCTCCTCCGCGCCAATACTAGTTGCGCCTAGGCCACAGGAGCCGTTGCTGCTATACCTGGCGGCAACGAACCAGGTGGTCAGCGCCGCACTAGTGGCGCAGAGAGAGGTTGACGACGAGGTAATGGCAGCGACAGAGCCCGACACCACCAATGCAGAGACGACATAGCCAGTTGAAGTGCCGCCGAAGAAGAAAATGATGCAGCACCCGGTCTACTTTGTTAGTTCCCTCCTGCAGGGAGCTAGATCAAGGTACTCCGGCGTGCAAAAACTGCTCTTCGGCGTTCTTATGGCCTCGAGGAAGCTGTGTCACTACTTCCAGGCACACGAGATCACTGTCGTCACTCGCCTCCCTCTGCAACGGATATTGCACAATCTAGATGCAACGGGAAGAATTGTGGAATGAGCATTGGAGCTGTCCAGCTTTGGCCTCAAGTTTGAAAGTACTTCGACGATTCAGAGCCGAGTCCTGGCGGAGTTCATTGCAGAGTGGACCGCAACGCCTAACGAAGAAGCCCAAGAGACTACTCTCCCTGGCAACGAGGCAAGTTGCAGTTGGATCATGTACTTTGATGGAGCTTTCTCCTTACACGGCGCCGGGGCTGGCGTACTGCTTGTCGCGCCCACCGGAGAGCACCTCAAGTACGTGATCCAGATGCACTTCCCCAGGGAGGTGTCAACAAACAATACGACAGAGTATGAAGGGCTGCTTGCCGGTCTTAGGATCGCGGCGGACCTCGGAATCAAGAAGCTCATCATCAGGGGCGACTCACAGTTCGTCGTCAAGCAAGTCAACAAGGACTACCAGAGCCCATTGATGAAGGCCTACGTCGATGAAGTGAGAAAGCTGGAAGAGCGTTTCGACGGTATACAGTCTGAATACGTTCCCCGAGCGAAGAACGATATCGCCAATTACCTGTCAAAACACGCTGCCCTCAAGCTACCTGTGGAACCAGGTACCTTTGTGCTCCAGCTAACTCAGCCATCCGTTGATCCATCAATAGAGCAGAACAAGAGGAGGAAATCAGGACCCGGCAAGTACTTTCCCGCCGAGCTCCCCGGAGCCACCGGCAAGGATGTTGCCGGGGACACTGAGCCCACCACGGGACGGCTAGCTCCGGCGGAGCATCAAGCTCTTTCTGTCGAGACAGCCACTCCTATAGCAGAGGAAATGCCTTTAGTCCTCGCCGTCGAGCCCCAGGCTCCAGCATGGGCACAACATACCGTCCGATTCCTCCAAACAGGGGAACTTCCTGGAGAGCAAGAAGAAGCGGAAAAAGTAGCCCGTCGCTCTACCATGTACCAGTTCGTCGATGACGTCCTGTAAAGAAAGAGGCCGAACGGTGTGAAATTGAAGTGTTTCCCTCGGGAGGAAGGACTGGAGCTGTTGGCGAAGATACACGGAGGCATACGTGGATCCCACATCGGGTCAAGGGCCCTTGCCGGCAAGGCATTTCGGCAAGGTTTCTTCTGGCCCGCCGCCCTCCAGGATGTGACGACACTAGTCACTAGGTGTGAAGCATGTCAGTTCCATTCAAAGAAGCTTCATCAGCCAGCTCAAGCCCTTCAAACCATTCCTCTCTCCTGGCCCTTCTCGGTCTAGGGGCTTGACATACTGGGCCCTTTCCCCCGTGCTGTCGGGGGCTTTGAGTACTTGTACGTTGCAATCGACAAGTTCACAAAGGGGCCGGAGGTGGAGGCAGTGAGGAAGGTCACAGCTCAGTCAGCCGTCAAGTTCTTCAAGGAACTAGTGTGCCGTTTTGGTGTACCCAACAGGGTCATCACCGACAATGGCACACAGTTCACAAGCCGCACCTTCATGCAATATATCCAAGACCTCGGCAGCAAAGTCTGTTTCGCTTCCGTTGCTCACCCACGAAGCAATGGTCAAGCTGAGAGGGCAAAGGCTGAAGTACTGCGAGGCTTAAGGACCAAGACCTTTGACAGGCTCCACAAGAGTGGAAGGTGCTGGATTGATGAGTTGCCGATGGTTCTTTGGTCAATCAGGACGATGCCAAATCGAGCCACCGGCCAGACACCCTTTGCCCTAGTATACGGGGCAGAAGAAGTTCACCCCACTGAACTCATATACGGGTCACCTCGAGTGCTCGCTTATGATGAGCTTGAGCAAGAGCAACTGCGGCAAGATGACGCAATGCTCCTTGAGGAAGATCGTCTTCGGGGGGCTGTGAGAGCAGCACGCTACCAGCAAGCCTTGCGCCGCTACCATAGCCGCAAGGTTCATGCCCGAAGCCTTGAGGAAGGCGACCTTGTCCTTCGGCATGTTCAATCAGCCAAGAATTCCAACAAGTTGACACCAAAGTGGGAAGGCCCTTATCGAGTAATACGAATCACCAGGCCCGGCGCAGTCCGCCTGGAGACCGAAGATGTTGTTCCGGTGAGTAACTCCTGGAACATTGAGCATCTTCGCAAGTTTTACCCGTGAGGCGCGGCTTGCTGGGCCCCCCGGCAAGCCACCTTTTGTACAAGCATTGCCGATGATGCATGTAACCCTTGGTACAGAGCCAGGCACAGACCCTGAGCACCAATAAATGAAGCACTGGCGCCCTAAGTTATAGCATGCATGCTAGGTCGAGTCTCGTCCTTGGTTAGGGTTGATAGTGCTTAGCGGCGACTAACCCCTAGCTTAGAGGTCGAGTGTGCATCTCTTTGCCGTTCTTTCGTCTTCTTTAGTTCGCAGGACTCACAGATATCCTTGCCGGATCACTTGAGGACGAAAAAGAGAAGAGGGACAGACCAGCATCTAGACCCCGGCAAGCCAGTATTGCCGGGGGCTGCAAGAGCAAAGATTCGCCCACGGCAAACCAGAGTTGACGGGGGCTACAGCTTCAGATAAGTTCTTCATCCCTTATCATGCATTCCCTTACGGACTGAGGTATGTGAAACCTCGTTTTTTCCTAAAGCTACCGTGCTCCCCTAACTCTAGGCCCTAGGGCTCGTTCCCGGGGCCAGTTTTGGTCGTAGTCGCGGTAGCGAGAGGATGAAACAAGGAGCCTGAGCCCACCTCATCCCTGCCTCCGCCAAAGGTGTGAGAAAGGTCGAGCGAAGTGGGGACATGGCAAGGCCTGTTGCCGGGAAAAGGAAATGTTTATCTTAAAGATATCAAGGATTTACTCCTTGTCGTGGGTTCTACCCACAAACAAATGACCCGGCAAGCATCCCTTTTTCATTAAAAACATTCCACTCAGGTACAGTCCATAGGGAATGAAAAACATGAATGATGGGATTACAAGTTTTAAATTCAGCTAAGGCCCGAAGGCTTTCAAACTAAAAAGAGATAAGGTGCCTGTAATCCCTTTCTTGTCCCTCTCCTCAGGAGGCAGGTCAAGGAGGCGAAAAGGGCAAAAGGGACGCCTAGGCAAGCTACGGGTGGCAGAAGACACCAAGAGAACATCTCGGTGGCCGTCCGAAGGCTGGATGGTGATGGCAGCGCCGAAAGCAGAGCTCGAAGACGAGGCGGCAGGACGTCAACACGCGTTGAAGGCGTCGGTGCCCGCGTACTCCGACTTGACGGCCTTGCCGCCTGCCCTCTTCCTCTTTTGCAGCCTCCCAGCGCCAGCTGCCCAAGGAGACAACCCTGAGAAGTCCAGGGAGCCGGCGACTCGGATGATGGGGTCGCCCGTGCCGCACGGAGCGGCACCCGACACCTAATCAGACCCGTCATCCTGCCGCCTACTACCCTTGTCGTTGCTGCCGCTGTCCTCCTCGTCACTCTCGCCCGAGGAATCAAAAGAGCTCTCCACGCAGCACCTTGCACGGGTCCCAAAGCACCCGAAGACCTTGACGGAGATAAGGCCACCCTCCATCATCTTGAAATGGAGAGTGGGCCCCTCCGTCAAGCGGTGGATATGAGCAAACATCTTCCATCCCCGACAAAGATACATCACGTGAGGGGCGGGGAAGTCAAAGCGGGCCCGCGTGCAACTGATCCCGCAACCCCTCATGTGCAGCCACAACGACTCCGGCGGATCCAGCTCCATCTCCCGCGCGAATGGAGTCGGGAGACGAAGGCGACGGCGAGGCGGCCGGCGCAGTCTAACGAAGAACTCGCAAGGGTCATCCCCAATGTGGCCCACCATGGGGGGAGGAACTGCTGGCAGAGGCGAGGCCGGCGCGCCGCCCCGTCCTCCTCTTCCCCGAGCGCCTCGGCCTCGCCCACAGCCTCGCCCCCTCCCCCTTCCCCTCGCGACTGGCTCTACCACCGCGGGTACAGGAGAAGGAGGGACGCGTTGTCAAGCGGCGACCCTCGCCGCCACCGTTGAAGGACCAGGATTCCCTCTCTCCATGGCGGATGGAAGGGGGGAGCAGAAGCTGAAGGAAGGAGGAGATGAAGGAATGCGGGACGCCATCCCCCCTCCCGCTCTTTATAAAGGGACGGGGTGGGGGCCCGGCCGCCCCGCTCAACCAATCAAGACGTGGAAGGCGCAGGGAACTGGGACCGACCCGCCGCCCCAGCCCGCGGCGGCCCGGTTTCCCGCCTCCATCGTTCGCCACCCCAAGCGCATGAGAGCCACGTGGCAGGCGTGCAGTACCGAGGCGACAGGTGAGGCGACCTCTCCCCACCCCGTGATCGTGGGGAGTGGACGCCTTGAAGACCACGCCTCGGCCCCGCTCAGTAAATGGGCCGCGCCTCCACGCCCCCCTCCGTTTATGGGGAAGGTGCGAACTGCCCCCTTTACTACGACGTGACGCATGCATGCAGAGCTCAGCCCCACGTACGCCGCCCACGTCACACACGCCTCCCCACACCGTGCCACGCGCGGGAAGCCTGGGAAGCGCAGCGCGCGAAGGGACTTACCGCGGTAAAAACCGCCCCGCCTGCCCGCGCACCGTTTTGGGCCAAGCCCAACGACGCAATTGCGCTTACATGTGGCCCAGGCCCGGGGGCTCCTGTCGGTGTACGAAAAGAGGGGTACACTTTTTGTACACCTATAACTGTGCACGGGCAGTCTGAGCCACGGGCACCACTACATTGAGCAAGGCAAGGGAGGTGAGCCAAGGTAAGGCCGAAGCTCAGGAGAAGCAGAACGACACCAAGACCAAGACCACAAAGAGCAAAGGGGACGAAGTGGACCCCCCCGGCAAGATCCTTGCCAGGAGGCGGTTTTAGCAAACCCGACAAGACCCTTGCCGTGGCAGCTCGCCCCACACCTACGGCGTGAGTCACCCTTGAGTCCACTACCCCATGGGGGCAAGGATTCTGGAGACATTCCCGTGGTGGCATGCAGATCTTTGTGAAGACATTCAAGATCAGATACACCCTTTAGAAGATGATGATCCTTGGCGGGATCCCAGCCAAGGAGGACCACAAGGCCCCCGGCAAGAGCCTTTCCGGGGATGACAGCAGGCGCCACAGCAAGACCCTTGCCGGGGCCCCGGCAAGGCCCTTGCCAAGAACACCCGTAGGGCCACCATCAGGTCCACGCCAGTCAAACTTCCACCGCCGTTCGCATGCAGCCGCCGACCCAACCAGCTGGGCAGGCACCTGCGTGGCGGCATGCGGATCTTCATGGAGACCCACCACTGCGCCACCTCAACTGCCTGCCTGCCTACATGGCACCGCGGGCGCTGCTGGCCAGGGCGTGTGTCGACACGAGAGGGAGCGGCGACGGACGAGACAGGACTCTCCCCCGTCCTTGATAAAGCGAGGACACCTAGGCAAGACGCATTAAATGCGCCTTGTCATGTAATGCGAGGGATAACCTCACATCACTGTACCCTTTCCACCTCCTGTGTGCCATTGTGGCAACCCCTTTCCTATAAAAGGAGGCCCGAGGCGACCAGGAGGAGGATTCGGCTTTTTGGAGCTCCTCACGCCCCATAGTTAGCTCAAGAACACAAATATACAATCCACCAAAGCAGGAGTAGGGTTTTATGCATCCTCGTGGCCCGAACCTGGATAAACGAACCGTGTGCTATCTGTTTGATCCGCTCTTCTCACGACCCCACGCCCCGCAACCGTAGTAGGGATTCTTGTGATCCCATAGGTGTCGTTCCCACCGACATCTTTGGCGCGCCAGGTAGGGGGCGCAGTTGTGAGAATCGGCTTTAGCAGTTAGTTCGACACTTCTTCATCGTCATGGTGCCCAAGAAGAAGACGACGGTGGTGGCTGGCCCGTCGGAAGCCGGACATCCCGTCCCGACGCGGGTGAGCAGCAGACCGGTCGTAGAAAGGACCTGAGGCGCTGTTCGCGAACACCAACACCGTCCCAGCAGCCGGAGTTTGGGAGGCGTCGATGTCCATGCGCCTGGTAACGGGCCGCACACCGCCAAATCCAAAGATGGAGCGAGGCCCTCCGCGGGTGGCGCGGGGCCTTCCAAGATCGCTACCACCCCGCCCGAAGGCGATGCGAGGGCCTCCAAGACTCCCACGCCGGCGCCGACGGCGCACTCCTCTCAAGCGGCGCGCGACGAACGGCGCAATCACGCCGAAGACCCTGGGCGTCACCGCGGGAAGAGCCCCGAGCGCCACTCCCGGGAGGTAGAAGACCTGCCCACTCGCCGAGGCACTGGTGAAGATGGCATGCGACCGCGGGGTCATGATAGAGCTCCTTCTGACATGGTCAAAAGTCGAAGCACGTCGCGATCCATGCATGTTTCGCTGCCACCAACGCCAGCAGAAGCCCTGGCACACGCGCAATTGCTCCTAGATTTTCCTCCCACTATGGGGAAACTCGACGAATGGAGAGCCACTATCCGAAGCCTTGTTGCGGTGGCCAACAAAGACGAACCGAGTTCGGTGGGGCCCCCGGGTCGACGCTCCGACGGAGTCCCACGCACTAGTGGCAGGAAAGCTGGCGGCGCCACGACCACGGTGCACTCGCCTCCTCCTCGCCCGGCACGGACGCCAGCCCGTCGCGACATTGCGGGCGACGAAATCTCCATAGCGTCGTCCGACCCGCTGACCCACTGTGACCAGCGCCAAGTCCTTCAGGAACGAGAACATGAAGACGCTCGAACCACTATCGAGCGCCAGCGCGGAGCGTGCCACCAGTCAGACAGGCGAGCAGGGCCTGCTGTGAACCACCCAGCACCGGAGAGCCCTGGAGGCCTACCTTACGAGGTAGGCTGTCCGGCTTTTACCCGTGAGCTGCGGCAGTTCCAGTGGCCCACTCACCGCACCTTCAAACCTGACGTGGGCGAAAAGTACAGCGGCAAGACCCACCCGTCCGAGTTCCTCAGCATCTACACCATTGTGATGCAAGCTGCCGAAGCCCGCGACGATAAGGTGCTTGCGAATTACTTTTTGTTGGCTCTTAAACCCAACGCCATGTCATGGTTGATGCACTTGCCGGTAGACTCTATTTCCTCCTGGTCGGATTTGTGCCATGAGTTTGTGGGCGCCTTTACTGGAGGCCACCAAGCCCATGGCCAAGCGAGCGACCTGCACGTCATTCCCCAGAAGGGAGGCGAGAGTCTCCGCAAGTATATATAGAGGCTCAGCCGGATACAGTACAATATCCCTGATGTTCACCCTGCCGCCATCATTAGCGCGTTCCATCAGAACGTGCGTAACCGCGAGATGCGCGAAGAGCTGGCAATGAACAAGGTGAAAGATGTAGCCGAACTCTATGTTGTTGCTGATAGATGTGCCTGGGCTGAAGAGGGAAGGAAGTACCCCGGCGAAGACGCCGGTGTGGAAACCGACTCCTCAGATGAAGATGCTGCCGCCCCGGCGAAGAATGGCCGGCGCCGCAACAGGAAGCGCAAAGGTAAAGCCGTGCTTGCCGTCGAGGGATCTGATGACACCGACTCCACCAAGAAAACCAAGGCAAATGACCCCGACAAGGAAATTGCCGGATGTGTCGCCTACCGGGCCTTGGCGGTTGCCGAGAAGCCAGGAAACTCCGACAAGCGATACTACAAGATCTATCGCACCAAAGGCCATGCTCTCCAAGACTGCCGACAGGTTGAGCTCCTCGCTGAGAAGCAGAGGGCTGAATATGAGAGGCGGGACAAGGAGAAGGGCCAAGACGGTGCTAAGGGGTCCGGCAAGAAGCATGACGACCAGGCGGGCCGTCGCGACAAGGATAAACAACAGGAGAGGCCCGCCCGGGGCCGTGACAAAAAGCCAGAAGATGATAATCATGAAGAGGATGACGAATCCGGCGACCAAGAGTTTCAGAAAGCTACAGAGGCCATGTGCGTCGATGGCGGTGCCTCGCTGCATACTTCTCCCCGTCAGCTTAAACAGTTGGCGCGAGAGATTATAGCGGCAGAGCCGTCGTTTGATGCCCAAAGGCCGCTGAAGTGGTCCAGCACACCTATCATTTTTGACACTGAGGATCACCCTGATCGCACTACTGCGGTCGGGTGCTTGCCATTGTTGGTTTCACCAACAATACGCAACCTCAAGGTGACAAAGATGCTAGTCGATGGCGGGGCCGGTCTGAACTTGATCTCGCCTGCCATGATCGAGAAACTTCAAATTCCTGATGGAGACCTCGAAGAGACGGGCACGTTTCAGGGGGACAACCCGGGAAGAAGCCAACCGAAGGGAAAGGTCACGCTGCCCGTGACTTTTGGAAGCGATCTGAACTACAGGACGGAGAGGATCGTGTTTGATGTTGCCAAGATCCCCTTGTCCTACAACGGGATCCTTGGCCGCCCAGCGCTGGCCAAGTTCATGGCGGCGTCACACTACGCCTACAACACCCTGAAGATGCCAGGACCTGTGACGATCATCACCATCCCCTCCGATAAGAAAGATGCGCTGATTTGCGCTGACCAACTATACCAGCAAGCAGTTGCAGCAGCTGCCGCCACTAGGGCACTTGCTCCTGCCGCTGGGACCTCGGGAGGGAAGAAGAAGAAGACCAGTGAGACCTCGGACACCCACTCCGGCAAGCGCACCTCTCCGGAGTGTAGCGCTCCCGTCGAGGACGTGCCAGAGAGCTCCACCGGCGGAAACAAGAAGCCCAGGGCCATACCACCGGGAACCAAGAAGGTTTCTGTCAATGAGGATGGCATGGGAGGGGCTTTCACCATAAGCTCCACCCTTGACGACAAATAGGAAGATGCGCTCGTCACCTTCTCGCGGGCGAATGTCGATGTGTTTGCATGGCAAGCTTCCGACATCCCCAGCATTCCCAGCGAGGTGATTGAGCACCACCTTGCTGTCTGTCCTCATGCGCGGCCCGTCAAGCAGAAGTTCAGAAAGCAAGCTTTGGAACGACAAGAGTTCATCACAGAGGAGATCCCGAAACTGGAAGCAGCGGTTTTGGTAAGAGGAGTGCTCCATCCAACGTGGTTGGCCAATCCGGTCGTAGTGCGCAAGGCTAATGGGAAGTGGAGGCTGTGTATTGATTACAGAGATATCAATAAGGCTTGTCCTAAGGACCCCTTCCCGTTGCCGCGCGTCAACCAGATTGTTGACTCCACAGCTGGGTGTGATCTGTTGTCATTCCTCGATGCCTACTCCGGCTACCACCAGATCTTCATGACAAGAGAAGACGAAGAGAAAACATCATTCATCACCCCATGTGGTACGTATTGTTTCATGTGGATGCCTTTCGGGCTAAAGAGTGCTGGTTCGACGTTTGCAAGGGCGGTCCAGATTGGTTTTGAACCCCAGCTCCATAGAAATATGGAAGCTTATATGGATGACATAGTGGTCAAAACCAAGGATAGGGCAACCCTCATACCGGATTTGCAAGAAACATTTGCAAACCTGCGCAAGATCAATCTCAAGCTGAACCCTGAGAAGTGCGTCTTTGGCGTCCCGTCCGGCAAGCTTCTCGGGTTCTTTGTGTCACAGCGTGGGATAGAGGCCAATCCGGACAAGATCAAAGCTATAGAGCAGATTGAAGCACCCAAGCGAATCAAGGATGTGCGTCGGCTTGCTGGTTGCGTCGCCGCCATGGGCAGATTCATTTCCAAGTCTGCCGAGCGTGCCCTTCCCTTTTTCAAGATCCTGAAAAAGGCGGGCCCGATAGAGTGGACACCAGAAGCCGAAGCAGCATTGCAAGATTTGAAGAAGTACCTCTCCTCCGCGCCAATACTAGTTGCGCCTAGGCCACAGGAGCCGTTGCTGCTATACCTGGCGGCAACGAACCAGGTGGTCAGCGCCGCACTAGTGGCGCAGAGAGATGTTGACGATGAGGTAATGGCAGCGACAGAGCCCGACACCACCAATGCAGAGACGACATAGCCAGTTGAAGTGCCGCCGAATAAAATGATGCAGCACCCGGTCTACTTTGTTAGTTCCCTCCTGCAGGGAGCTAGATCAAGGTACTCCGGCGTGCAGAAACTGCTCTTCGGCATTCTTATGGCCTCGAGGAAGCTGTGTCGCTACTTCCAGGCACACGAGATCACTGTCGTCACTCGCCTCCCTCTGCAATGGATATTGCACAATCCAGATGCAACGGGAAGAATTGTGGAATGAGCATTGGAGCTGTCCAGCTTTGGCCTCAAGTTTGAAAGTACTTCAACGATTCAGAGCCGAGTCCTGGCGGAGTTCATTGCAGAGTGGACCGCAACGCCTAACGAAGAAGCCCAAGAGACTGCTCTCCCCGGCAACGAGGAAAGTTGTAGTTGGATCATGTACTTTGATGGAGCTTTCTCCTTACACGGCGCCGGGGCTGGCATACTACTTGTCGCGCCCACCGGAGAGCACCTCAAGTACGTGATCCAGATGCACTTCCCCAGGGAGGTGTCAACAAACAATACGACAGAGTATGAAGGGCTGCTTGCCGGTCTTAGGATCGCGGCGGACCTCGGAATCAAGAAGCTCATCGTCAGGGGCGACTCGCAGCTCGTCGTGAAGCAAGTCAACAAGGACTACCAGAGCCCATTGATGAAGGCCTACATCGATGAAGTGAGAAAGCTGGAAGAGCGTTTCGACGATATACAGTCTGAATACGTTCCCCGAGTGAAGAACGATATCGCCAATTACCTATCAAAACACGCTGCCCTCAAGCTACCTGTGGAACTAGGTACCTTTGTGCTCCAGCTAACTCAGCCATCCGTTGATCCATCAATAGAGCAGAACAAGAGGAGGAAATCAGGACCCGGCAAGTACTTTCCCGCCGAGCTCCCCGGAGCCACCGGCAAGGATGTTGCTGGGGACACTGAGCCCACCACGGGACGGCTAGCTCCGGCGGAGCATCAAGCTCTTTCTGTCGAGACAGCCACTCCTATAGCAGAGGAAATGCCTTTAGTCCTCGCCGTCGAGCCCCAGGCTCCAGCATGGGCACAACATACCGTCCGATTCCTCCAAACAGGGGAACTTCCTGGAGAGCAGGAAGAAGCGGAAAAAGTAGCCCGTCGCTCTACTATGTACCAGTTCGTCGATGACGTCCTGTACAGAAAGAGGACGAACGGTGTGAAATTGAAGTGTATCCCTCGGGAGGAAGGACTGGAGCTGTTGGCGAAGATACACGGAGGCATACGTGGATCCCACATCGGGTCAAGGGCCCTTGCCGGCAAGGCATTTCGGCAAGGTTTCTTCTGGCCCACCGCCCTCCAGGATGTGACGACACTAGTCACTAGGTGTGAAGCATGTCAGTTCCATTCAAAGAAGCTTCATCAGCCAGCTCAAGCCCTTCAAACCATTCCTCTCTCCTGGCCCTTCTCGGTCTAGGGGCTTGACATACTGGGCCCTTTCCCCCGCGCTGTCGGGGGCTTTGAGTACTTGTACGTTGCAATCGACAAGTTCACAAAGGGGCTGGAGGTGGAGGCAGTGAGGAAGGTCACAGCTCAGTCAGCCGTCAAGTTCTTCAAGGAACTAGTGTGCCGTTTTGCTGTACCCAACAGGGTCATCACCGACAACGGCACACAGTTCACAAGCCGCACCTTCATGCAATATATCCAAGACCTCGGCAGCAAAGTCTGTTTCGCTTCCGTTGCTCACCCACGAAGCAATGGTCAAGTTGAGAGGGCAAACGCTGAAGTACTGCGAGGCTTAAGGACCAAGACCTTTGACAGGCTCCACAAGAGTGGAAGGCGCTGGATTGATGAGTTGCCGATGGTTCTTTGGTCAATCAGGACGATGCCAAATCGAGCCACCGGCCAGACACCCTTTGCCCTAGTATACGGGGCAGAAGCAGTTCACCCCACTGAACTCATATACGGGTCACCTCGAGTGCTTGCTTATGATGAGCTTGAGCAAGAGCAACTGCGACAAGATGACGCAATGCTCCTTGAGGAAGATCGTCTTCGGGAGGCTGTGAGAGCAGCACGCTACCAGCAAGCCTTGCGCCGCTACCATAGCCGCAAGGTTCATGCCCGAAGCCTTGAGGAAGGCGACCTTGTCCTTCGGCATGTTCAATCAGCCAAGAATTCCAACAAGTTGACACCAAAGTGGGAAGGCCCTTATCGAGTAATACGAATCACCAGGCCCGGCGCAGTCCGCCTGGAGACCGAAGATGTTGTTCCGGTGAGTAACTCCTGGAACATTGAGCATCTTCGCAAGTTTTACCCGTGAGGCGCGGCTTGCTGGGCCCCCCGGCAAGCCACCTTTTGTACAAGCATTGCCGATGAAGCATGTAACCCTTGGTACAGAGCCAGGCACAGACCCTGAGCACCAATAAATGAAGCACTGGCGCCCTAAGTTATAGCATGCATGCTAGGTCGAGTCTCGTCCTTGGTTAGGGTTGATAGTGCTTAGCGGCGACTAACCCCTAGCTTAGAGGTCGAGTGTGCATCTCTTTGCTGTTCTTTCGTCTTCTTTGGTTCGCAGGACTCACAGATATCCTTGCCGGATCACTTGAGGACAAAAAAGAGAAGAGGGACAGACCAGCATCTAGACCCCGGCAAGCCAGTATTGCCGGGGGCTGCAAGAGCAAAGATTCGCCCACGGCAAACCAGAGTTGACGGGGGCTACAACTTCAGATAAGTTCTTCATCCCTTATCATGCATTCCCTTACGGACTGAGGTATGTGAAACCTCGTTTTTTCCTAAAGCTACCGTGCTCCCCTAACTCTAGGCCCTAGGGCTCGTTCCCAGGGCCAGTTTTGGTCATAGTCGCGGTAGCGAGAGGATGAAACAAGGAGCCTGAGCCCACCTCATCCCTGCCTCCGCCAAAGGTGTGAGAAAGGTCGAGCGAAGTGGGGACATGGCAAGGCCTGTTGCCGGGCAAGGAAATGTTTATCTTAAAGATATCAAGGATTTACTCCTTGTCGTGGGTTCTACCCACAAACAAATGACCCGGCAAGCATCCCTTTTTCATTAAAAACATTCCACTCAGGTACAGTCCATAGGGAATGAAAAACATGAATGATGGGATTACAAGTTTTAAATTCAGCTAAGGCCCGAAGGCTTTCAAACTAAAAAGAGATAAGGTGCCTGTAATCCCTTTCTTGTCCCTCTCCTCGGGAGGCAGGTCAAGGAGGCGAAAAGGGCAAAAGGGACGCCTAGGCAAGCTACGGGTGGCAGAAGACACCAAGAGAACATCTCGGTGGCCGTCCGAAGGCTGGATGGTGATGGCAGCGCCGAAAGCAGAGCTCGAAGACGAGGCGGCAGGACGTCAACACGCGTTGAAGGCGTCGGTGCCCGCGTACTCCGACTTGACGGCCTTGCCGCCTGCCCTCTTCCTCTTTTGCAGCCTCCCAGCGCCAGCTGCCCAAGGAGACAACCCTGAGAAGTCCAGGGAGCCGGCGACTCGGATGATGGGGTCGCCCGTGCCGCACGGAGCGGCACCCGACACCTAATCAGACCCGTCATCCTGCCGCCTACTACCCTTGTCGTTGCTGCCGCTGTCCTCCTCGTCACTCTCGCCCGAGGAATCAAAAGAGCTCTCCACGCAGCACCTTGCACGGGTCCCAAAGCACCCGAAGACCTTGACGGAGATAAGGCCACCCTCCATCATCTTGAAATGGAGAGTGGGCCCCTCCGTCAAGCGGTGGATATGAGCAAACATCTTCCATCCCCGACAAAGATACATCACGTGAGGGGCGGGGAAGTCAAAGCGGGCCCGCGTGCAACTGATCCCGCAACCCCTCATGTGCAGCCACAACGACTCCGGCGGATCCAGCTCCATCTCCCGCGCGAATGGAGTCGGGAGACGAAGGCGACGGCGAGGCGGCCGGCGCAGCCTAACGAAGAACTCGCAAGGGTCATCCCCAATGTGGCCCACCATGGGGGGAGGAACTGCTGGCAGAGGCGAGGCCGGCGCGCCGCCCCGTCCTCCTCTTCCCCGAGCGCCTCGGCCTCGCCCACAGCCTCGCCCCCTCCCCCTTCCCCTCGC
This sequence comes from Triticum aestivum, assembly GCF_018294505.1. Lineage (NCBI taxonomy): Eukaryota > Viridiplantae > Streptophyta > Magnoliopsida > Poales > Poaceae > Triticum > Triticum aestivum. The sequence goes on from NC_057806.1 coordinate 415,986,566, forward strand.
GGCTGGCTCTGCCACCGCGGGTACAGGAGAAGGAGGGACGCGTTGTCAAGCGGCGACCCTCGCCGCCACCGTTGAAGGACCAGGATTCCCTCTCTCCATGGTGGATGGAAGGGGGGAGCAGAAGCTGAAGGAAGGAGGAGATGAAGGAATGCGGGACGCCATCCCCCCTCCCGCTCTTTATAAAGGGATGGGGTGGGGGCTCGGCCGCCCCGCTCAGCCAATCAAGACGTGGAAGGCGCAGGGAACTGGGACCGACCCGCCGCCCCAGCCCGCGGCGGCCCGGTTTCCCGCCTCCACCGTTCGCCACCCCAAGCGCATGAGAGCCACGTGGCAGGCGTGCAGTACCGAGGCGACAGGTGAGGCGACCTCTCCCCACCCCGTGATCGTGGGGAGTGGACGCCTTGAAGACCACGCCTCGGCCCCGCTCAGTAAATGGGCCGCGCCTCCACGCCCCCCTCCGTTTATGGGGAAGGTGCAAACTGCCCCCTTTACTACGACGTGACGCATGCATGCAGAGCTCAGCCCCACGTACGCCGCCCACGTCACACACGCCTCCCCACGCCGCGCCACGCGCGGGAAGCCTGGGAAGCGCAGCGCGCGAAGGGACTTACCGCGGTAAAAACCGCCCCGCCTGCCCGCGCACCATTTTTGGGCCTAGCCCAACGACGCGATTGCGCTTACATGTGGCCCAGGCCCGGGGGCTCCTGTCGGTGTACGAAAAGAGGGGTACACTTTTTGTACACCTATAACTGTGCACGGGCAGTCTGAGCCACGGGCACCACTACATTGAGCAAGGCAAGGGAGGTGAGCCAAGGTAAGGCCGAAGCTCAGGAGAAGCAGAACGACACCAAGACCAAGACCACAAAGAGCAAAGGGGACGAAGTGGACCCCCCGGCAAGATCCTTGCCGGGAGGCGGTTTTAGCAAACCCGACAAGACCCTTGCCGTGGCAGCTCGCCCCACACCTACGGAGTGAGTCACCCTTGAGTCCACTGCCCCCATGGGGGCAAGGATTCTGGAGACATTCCCGTGGTGGCATGCAGATCTTTGTGAAGACATTCAAGATCAGATACACCCTTCAGAAGATGATGATCCTTGGCGGGATCCCAGCCAAGGAGGACCACAAGGCCCCCGGCAAGAGCCTTTCCGGGGATGACAGCAGACGCCACAGCAAGACCCTTGCCGGGGCCCCGGCAAGGCCCTTGCCAAGAACACCCGTAGGGCCACCATCAGGTCCACGCCAGTCAAACTTCCACCGCCGTTCGCATGCAGCCGCCGACCCAACCAGCTGGGCAGGCACCTGCGTGGCGGCATGCGGATCTTCATGGAGACCCACCACTGCGCCACCTCAGCTGCCTGCCTGCCTACATGGCACCACGGGAGCCGCTGGCCAGGGCACGTGTCGACACAAGAGGGAGCGGCGACGGACGAGACAAGACTCTCCCCCGTGCTCGATAAAGCGAGGACACCTGGGCAAGACGCATTAAATGCGCCTTGTCATGTAATGCGAGGGATAACCTCACATCACTGTACCCTTTCCACCTCCTGTGTGCCACTGTGGCAACCCCTTTCCTATAAAAGGAGGCCCGAGGCGACCAGGAGGAGGATTCTGCTTTTTGGAGCTCCTCACGCCCCATAGCTAGCTCAAGAACACAAATATACAATCCACCAAAGCAGGAGTAGGGTTTTACGCATCCTCGCGGCCCAAACCTGGATAAACGAACCGTGTGCTATCTGTTCGATCCGCTCTTCTCATGACTCCGCGCCCCGCAGCCGTAGTAGGGATTCTTGTGATCCCATAGGTGTCGTTCCCACCGTCAAAATTCATGAAAAGTAGTACCATAGGAAACTTTCCAATTTCGACATTTTTCATTCACTTTTCCTTTCAAGCACTGGCGATTCTAGTAGGCAGGCTTGAGCAACGAAAATCCTACACTAAAAAAATGTTTTTGTGCTACTTCTATTACTTTGGAGCCAGGCCACTGCCATACTAGCTCAACTCCTAGGCCCATTGACAAATGCATAGCTCAAACGCACAGAGATAAATAATGATGGCGTTCAAGAGAGTCCGTCACGGATAGCTAAGTTGCCTGGTACCTCACTGCTTGTCATATAGTAGGATAAAATAATCGTATTTCCCATTACTACGAGTGCTCAGTGGACAATATATATAACACGTAGAGTAAAAAAGAGATGCAACAAGTGTACAACCTCTTTGGTGAAGCCATGTCAATCTCAGCATGATTGGGTTGGACGGTGAGGATGCTCCGGCTAACTTGGCTGTCGGAGGAGGGGAAGAAGATCTTTGGCGTCTGGAGATGGAGCCCGAGGTACTGCTCCGCTATGATGGAGGGTTTCATCGTTGGAGCAGCTCCGGTGAGTTGTGCGACGCCGAGGCTGAAGCAGGACAAGAGAGACAATGAATAACGTTAACCTAAGTGGAATTCTAATAGCATCTCCAATACATGACGTAAAATACATAACCACAAAGTGCTAGATGTAAAATACATCAGCCGCCCATCTCTGAACTTAACTGTCGAAACTGAATTTAACTGTCGAAACTGAACTTAACTGTCGAAACTGAACTTAACTGTCGAAACTGAATTTGTTGTCGAAACTGAATTTTGCTGTCGAAACTGAACGCACTAGCAAGGTGAGGCTACACGTCGGTCAACTGACTTTTTCATCTCCGGTCGGTCGATTTTGCAGCCGTTGGATACGAAATCAAGGGCCTGCGGTTCATCTTCAACCTCCACCCCCCTGAGCCGCTAGCCACCACCGGCCAAACAGCAGCCCCCCGCCGCCCGCCGCCGGCGGTGCGCCGCCCCGCCCGCCTCGAAAGCAC